>NW_013952541.1:1089653-1094971 GCF_001266775.1 Austrofundulus limnaeus
GCTTTCCTGGGAGACAAGGGTCTCTCAATTTGACTTTAATAAAGAAAAATAAAATCATTTTATTTGTTTTTATTTACATTTTACACAACTTCATTGGAATTGGTGTTTTAAAAGCTTCATTTCTTTTGTTGATGTTTTGTGTTAGAGTTGTAAATCTGGTGTTTAAGGACAAAGCAGGAAATAGTCTTCCTCGGTGGCTCTCTCTGCGGTTTTTCAAACAAATAAAAAAATGGTTTCACCTTGTTAACAGATTTCTGGACAGTTTCCTCACCGTGTCAAACTGTTGCCAAGCTCCTCTCTGCGCTTTGTTTGCTCCTCTTCCTCTGGTCCGAGTACGAACACCTCCGATCGGCCCCGCGGCCCGGAGAGCGTCCGTCTGTTCGGCCCTTCTGCCTCAGCTCGTGTCGCCGGGGCACCTGCAGAACGAACCGGAACGATCGCAGAGACGTCGATGCTTTCACGCCTTCGTGATAAAAGGTAGATGCTCTGATGAGGCGCGTGGATTCTGACAGAGATTCCCGTTGTAAATATTTTCCACAGAGGCAACAATGTAGGAAAAAGTGAGTTTCATGTCACACTTTAATCACATTTTCTCTTTAGTTCACWGCTACTGCTGGTATTTTCACTGATTTTGTTTACTTGTTTCCTTCCTGTGATGAGTCTAAATTAGTTCGTCTTTCATTTTAGTCAAAAGGCTGTGATTTTGTTTAATTAGGTGATTAATTAAATTGTCTAAGTGTTCAGTCCAASCAAGAACCAGTTGCTTCAAACTTGTGCAGTAGCAGCGTAGTCTTTTTTTAGGGTTCCTGCAGGTCTTTAAAAAGTCTTAAAAGTCATTGAATTAATCATCCAAAACTAAGACCTTAATTAGCCTTAAAATGTCTTAAATCAATCTTTCAGAGGTCTTAAAATGTTAAATATTGTAAATAGGATGATTGTAATTCATCTCAAATATTAAAATGATAAAGATTTTGATTCTAAATATTCACATGCAGACATTTCCCTTTGACATCACTTCCTGTTACTTCACATGCAAATTTCTCAATTGTTCATCTAAGCAAAGTGAAATTTGTTTTGTAATATGTTAATAATGTTGTTTTTACAAAAATGCACTCACTTGTTTTACAAAAACTTGATGTCACTTTAAGGTTTCATCTACAGCAAATTAAGACCCCACTGTTGGTCCTAAAACTCCAAATGTTAGGTTGTTAAAGGATTTCCAGAAATTAAATTAAGTTTAAAACTGACTGCTAAGAACGTTTCTGCTATAATTCGATATGAATAAAAACAATTGGTCTATTAGGAATATTTGAATATTTCAACCAAAAATACTTTGATTCACAAGTTTCTGCCAGTTTTTATTTTTTTATTTGTTTATTATGAAATTGGTCTTGAATTTAGTTTTGCTTGACATTAAAAAGTCTTAAGTCTTAAATTTAACTTGCTTTAAACTGTAGGAACCCTGTCTTTTTTCCCGTTTTATTCTCATAAATAGCTAAAAAGCTTTAAATAACCAGACAGTGATGGATAAATGCACAGATTAAAGGAGAGACTCTTCTCTTGTAATGACTGTTTCAGCTCCGCGACACGTCGCCTCGAGTCTCCTCAGTCCATGTCCAGTTGATGGGGGGCGACAGGGGTCATTTCCAACCCGAGGGAACCCCACTGAAGTCTACTTTCCTTGCCTCGTCACCGTCTTAATCTATCTCTATTCTCAACTTCTCTGCTTTTACTTTTATGACAGTTAACTGCAAAAACACGTCACGTGCAATTAAACCAAAGAGCACAAAGGGAGGGAGTGAAAGGGGGTGTTATGTAACGGAGCGATTACCCTGCACCCAGCCATGGTGAGGGCTTTGGCTCCTGGCCCATCTTGGCAGCAGGTTTCTAAAGACTTGGTCTAGAAACCCAGTTTGAGCTACTTACTGGACAGAACCCAGAGACGACGCCGGACAGCTGATCTCCAGGAACGCTGCGGATTAAACCCGCCGTTACACAACCGGCAGCTTCATCCGATTGGACGACACATTTCAGAGCTGGGGGGCGACCAACACACACGTTTGATTTTTGTGCTTCAGCTAAAACTGAAAGGTTGCTGTTTTTAGAAACTAAAGTCACAAACTTGGTCCAGCTCGTTGGTTTAGAAAGAATGACTTTAACCGGTTTTAGAGGCGTCATTACCGGCTTTGGTTCATGTATAATCCTTAACGGATAAATCCTACAACTTTTGGAAACCTTAAGGCTAACTTGGTAAACACCACAGCTAATGATGCAATCTTTGTAATTTACCAAGTTTTCACCAGAGCGATACAAGTGCCGAAGAGTCTTTAAAAGTCTTTTAATATGATAGGATCTTCAGTTATCCCAACTAAAGAACATTATTTAGAAATTGATCCACTCTTTTTAGACTCTGTTCACTGCAGACTGGTGAAACTTTGCTTCTCGTAACCCAACTTTTTAAAGATTTACCATCAAGTAAATAAAAAATACTTAGATTAAACATTTTGTATGTTCATTGCATTCCATTGAGAATAAAATATGGGTTTATCAGATTTTGCAAATCACTGTTTTTTGTCTTTATTTACATTTACACCATGTCCACTAATGTGTTTTTATAATCTGGATTGTAGGTAATTTTTATTAGAATGAGTATTTCTTCACTATGATCACGATCATTTGTTAAAGCACAACTTTTTCACCATTATTTGAATTCTTAGTCAGATTTTTAGGGTAAACTTGTTGGGCCAATAATCCCCTTAGGCTCTGTAATTTGGCTTTAGACCCAAACAAAAAAAAAAGCAAATTACAGCATTTCTTTATTTTGAGCAGGACTAGGCAATAATTCAATAACAATATATATTAATAGAAAACATGTTTGACATAAATGAATAATTTCAGGTTATTAACTGGTAACGGTTCATAACTTTCTGATAAAATAAGCTAGGACCTAAGATTCGCCTTCAAAATAAAAACCTCAAACTGTTAATAGACGAGAAATACTCGCTAAAATAAAAAATTATAGCTAGCGCTTTATTTTGCTTAAAATTTTAGATAAAAGGTCACCAGTTTTAACTAATTCAGATATTTTAAGTTCAACGAGTCAAACCTATGTCCAAAGCGAATCAATATTTATCGATATAGACTGATAAACGATTATATCAGGATAAGTTTTTAAGCCATATCGCCCAGCCCAAACTGTTTGACGATGGTGGCGTGTTGAATGATGTTTATCACATTTTAACAGGAGAATCTGTCTGCTTAGTTTTTGTCTTTGCTTTGACTTCAGTTCCTCCTGAGCTGAAAGGAAATATTCAGCCTTGACTCGTTCATTTTTGAACATTTTTCTGCTCGGTTTATGAGAATGTCACGAGAAAATAAGAGTGTGCAAACGAAAGGGGGGATCGAGATGACAAACAGAGGCAGAGCAGATAATGAGACAGTCTGGGGAATAATTGAGTTAGATGAGAGCAGGGTTTTGAGTGCGCCATTGTTCAGGAAGTAAGAGATCGTGTTCTAACGTGTGATGTTCACTGAAAGCCCGAGAAATAATAATCGAGCTACTGATTACTTAGAAAAATGAAAGAGTTATCTTTTGTTAGTCTATTGTCTTTTAATTTCACTTGTTGCATTTGCCACTAAATCTCCTGGAAGCTCTTTAATTTTTTCTCTGCATTGCTGATGAGATTATTATTTTGCTTTGTCGGCTTTTTGTGGTCAGAGATGCTAAATGTTTTAGTCTTGCATTATCACATTTAATGCTTGTGGCCAGTAAACACTGTCGCCACTAAGGAAACAATGTTGGTGTTCAAATGTCCCAATGCATTTTAGAATAAGTAACTGATTAAAATATATAAAGTGCATGAGTTACACAAACTTGTTGCTTAAATGAGTCTTTGCAGGGTGCTGAGCTGATAATAGTATTTTGGAACAAAAAGACGTTTATTAAGCCCTGACACTAATTGAGTTGGGAAAATCTGTGTTAAATGGAGCACAAAAGAGGAAGTTCATCTTTAAAGACGTATTTTCAAAGTAATATTTGTGTTACAGGCAACCATAAAAGTGAATATGTTCTTATTAAAAGTGTTTTTAATCGAACACTTCTTCTCTCAGCTGTTTGGCACGAGTGAACGGAGCGGTTTCCACGCTTGTTTGTAGCTGCTTGAAAGCATCACGGTTTGCTGATCTGCCTCTGGGTCTGCAGAGGGAAACTCGGTCAAACTCCGGCTTTGTTATGCTAATTTCCCTGAATATCTGAGTGTAGTCCAAGACCCCAGAAGTATGTGTGTGTGGTGTTCAAAAAGTGCTTTTCTTTGATTCTCTGGAAGCACCGCAGGCAGCTTATAAAACTAAAAGGAGAACATGATGACAGTAAGATATCAGGTGGTAAAGTGTTAAAACGTGTTGTTGTTTTGTTGGACTGCACATGAAACAAGAGACATGTTTTACTTTATTATATAATTCAATAATTGTTCCACACTTGATCTATTGTATTGATGTTTGGAGAAAAGCATGTAAAACAATTACAAACTATATTTTTGTTTTACAGAAATGAGCCGTAAGAATTATCACTAGAAAGCATTATTATCACCCATTTAAATCATTGTTCCGTCAGTCGAAGTTGCTGAAGTTCAATGATTTGGTTGATGATGGTATTTTATCAGTTATGTATAGGGCTCATAAATAGAATAGAATAGAAATATCCTTTATTGTCCCACCGAGGGGAAATTCAGGTGTCACAGCAGCATCAGTACAGAGGTTCACACTCTAGTTTACAAACTATAGACTAGTGCTGGGCGGTATACCGTTTTGTACCGAATACCGGTTTCTAATTTTATGATATGAATTTTTTGAATACCGGACATTCCGGTTTAAATAGCGGCACGTTTTGTCGCGGCCACCGGTGAACTGTTGTTTCCCGGGGGACATTTTTCCTTGCTGCACGCTATGTGCGTTAGCATGCTAAGGCTTGGAGCAGCTAGTTGCAGCCGCGGGTGGCGATTCCGCTGCTTATTTTGACTGACGTTTAAAAAAACGTCCCATTTTCACCATCGCTGAATGTAGTAAACACCTCTTCAGTGACGTGCACAGTTAGATTTAACGCGGTTAGTTAATATGGAGACGTTATGGTGATGGAGACTTAACGTGGTTCTATTGTGAAAAGCCCGCAGGAAGTAGTTCGTAGTGGAGTTGGAATTGACTGGTGTGCAAGGTGAGTCGTGCTGATAAGCTTTAATAAATAACATAAAACAATAAACCCGATCAAAATCTTTTCTTAACCCTCCTCCTTCACGACTGGACCAAAATGCATGACTACTGTC
>NW_013952541.1:1095686-1097800 GCF_001266775.1 Austrofundulus limnaeus
ATATGTAAATGTATAATGTATTACGTTGCTCATAGTTAAATCTTTATTGTTTTTCTTTTTTGTTTTTGTAAACTGGAGATTAATTTTAATAGAATTTATTTGAGAAAAAGGGGCGGGTAAAATAAGATTTTTTCTTCTTTGGCTAACTTTCATTTAATTTATGATTTGTATTTTTGTTGTTTGTTGAATTTATGTTTATTTTTTAAATAAATGAATAACTTACTACTCTAAAGGTCTGGTTGAAATATTATTAGTTCTTGATGTTTTTATTTTAAATCCTCTTCAGCCACTTTTTCTGCATGTCTTATGACTATCCTTGCTGTGAACTTGTTTATCGCTGCTCTGAGGCCTTAAAAAGCTCCCTGGGGTGGGGGTGGGGGTGGGGGTGTTAGACGACCATGTTTGGACTCTTAACTCCCATGTTGCTTCTTGCTGAGGTCAGAGGTCAGCTGCCTGCTCTGTCGTCCTGCACGCTTTCAACCTGAACCTGTCTGTTTCAGAGTGTGCCTCGACAGGTGGTTGATTTTAAAAGCATGGATTATTATTATTATTAGATTACAGATTAGACGTGAGGAAAAATGGCTGCTTTAACTCCACTCAGACACATCCATCCACAGATGAGGCGGAGGGAACGAACGCTCAGTTTCTGTCAACAGGTGGTTGATTAAGATGCGGAGCGACCGGCAGCTGGCTCCGCCTCCTTCACGGCAAAACAGCAACAAGCACCGTTTTTATTGCCTGCAACCCAAATTAAAGGAGAAAAAGAGATTTTATTGTTAGAATATCTCATTAATCACTGAAGTGGTTTTATTGAAAGTCGTTGATCTTTACTTCTTTTCTTTTGTCTAGTTTATATTTTCTTATTTAGTTTTAGTCACTTTTTTAATTTCCAAATTTCTTTTCTCCATCCTTCATTGTTTACGTTCTTCCTCTCCTTTACCCACCCCAATCATTCTTCTTCCTCTTCCATCATGTTATCTTCGCTCTCTTCACCCCCCGCAACCTCCATCATCACTCCTCACCTTCATTTTTTTTCCACTTTGCTGTCACCCCCTCCTTTTTCTCTTTCTCCTCCGTCTCAAATTCTCCCCTCTTCTTTCCTCCCTCCCTCTCTCGTTCAGGAATGCAGTCATGTGCTCGGGACTCTTCCCTCCGAACACAAACATTCGTTCTATTTCAAACACACTTTTTGCTGCCGTGACGAACACACGCTCGTTTAAGTCGGATAGGATAACGGGCCCGCCTGCAGCCCGTGGTTTAATTTGAGAAGTCTCACAGAATGAGGCTTTAACGGCTGAAAGCTGCTTGTTTGTGTGTGTGTGTGTTTGTGTGAACAATCTGGAGCTGATTGGGTTTCAATCCAGCAGTTCCTGAAGCTCATGTTCACTTCGCTGAAATCTTGTGGCTGCGCCGCGATAAAAAGACACTTTGTGTGGTCGGCCGAAGACGCACAGGGCTGCTTTTGTTCCGGATGCTCAGAGAAAGAAACGGATTGTTTTCTCGGAGCTGAAGAGCTCTTTAACGCTCTGATTTAAGTCTGCAGCTTTTCAAATGGCMGCAAATGGCAGGGATGCAGAGAGTGGACGGTGCTGAAACGCTTCAGCGTGAAGTCGTCAGAAAATTAAGAGTCCGCGATAAAATCAAAACAGATTTTTACTCGAAGACGCTGCGTGTCATTATTTAGAGTTATCGTTAGCTACTTGGGCTGTGTATTGGCAAGAATTTGGCGATACGATACATATCATGACAGAGGGCTCACGATACGATATATCGTGATATATTGTGATACTATAAGCAAGGCGATAAATTGCGATTTTTTTTTGTCCAAAAATTCTTTTAAATAAAAACCTCAATAGGGAAAAAATGAAAAACCAAAATTCATTGTCTCAGAAAATTCTAATATTACATAGACATACTTTTGATACATTTAGCTGTGTTCTGCTCTGTATGTATTTGATTTTAATTGTTTCATGTTTCTTATCTCATCCATGTTTTCAATTATTAGACTAAATTTGCCAATAAATAGTTTGAAAATATATGTTTTTGCAGCTTTTAGTTTTTAATATTAATTTAAAAAATGGTCACCCAACACTTAACAGTAGCCTATATGTTGT
>NW_013952541.1:1097875-1119577 GCF_001266775.1 Austrofundulus limnaeus
TGAAATATCGCGATATTTCAGTGTATCAATATTTTCTTACACCCCTAAAACTGATGCCATAACTGAGAAAGATAAAAGTTCAAATATAAAATGGGACGTTAATATCATATTAGCGGTTTAGCTTTAGCTTCCACCAATTTTATACCTATTTAGCTTTTTATCATTARCGGAACTAAGGAAATTGTGTAGCGAATTAGATGTTTGTTTGCTGTGCTCACTTGCCTTTTTTTGTAAATTAAAATAAGCTGTTTTCTTTTTTTTTAATCAGCCCCTGAAAACTCGACCACACGACTTCATGATCACTTGTTCTCAGACACACAATGACAGATAGATACTGTTGGTTTGTGTGCAACAAAAAGACAAAGAATGTGTGTGGATCCACCTCCGAAGGGCTGGTTTTGTGTATTTTTATATTTTATGGGTGTGTTGCCAGAGAAAGGAATGCTCTCTGTTCCTCTGATGACCAGCGACAGATGCTTCCTTCAGGCGAGGCCAACATTCGTGTGTGTTTATGTGCACGATTGTGCCTCCAGCAGCCAGAAGAAGAAGAAGAAAAAAACACACAACAACCTCCTTTTGTTTGTGTGTTTGTGTTATATTACATGTCCACAGGGGGTTGTGGGATACTAGGAGCTGCAGCAAAACTCAGAGGCTAGAAATGATGAAGCAAAAGTTGTGTTTAGTGTTAAAAATGTATCAAAACTGATCAGTTGGGATTAAAATGGGATTTAATCTATTAAAGCCAAATATGTGGGAGGCTTTCTCTTTCAGTTTTCATTCTAATTTTTGTTAAATACAAATTTTCCAACAAATTAATGATTTTTTTACACCTGACTATACCCAGACTTTGTGGTTGTCGGAGTGTATATTAAAGTATTWGTACTAAATCTATAAATGCTCATAGTTTTGATTAAATAGGCAGCAGAGGTTTGTTTACTTCAGCTAGACGTAGGAAATGAAAGAGAAGCCTYAGCAACACTGTTCCAATTTTATACTTGGTTGTAAATCTTAAAAGCAGTTTGGCTCCTGGTTGCTCTGTTACCACACCTCAGAAAATGCTTCCATGTTTGTTCTGTTTTCTGTGCTGTTTGTCTGYGAGAAAACAAAGAAACATCAGGCTGAGTTTCATTAAGCCTGAAGGTTGACCCTGCTCACGATAATTCCTGCAGCTTTTCTGCCAAAATAACAAGGACATATTTACATTAATGTCCAGTCAAAACCATGTAAATTATGTGTTCTGTAAAAATGTAAATACTAAATGCTGAAGAAGCAAAAGGCTGTTAAAAAATATCAAATGTCTAGACAGAAGCTAAAAGTATCAGAAAGCTGTTTGAAAATATCWGCAGGCTGTCTGAAAGTTAAAAGTAGCAAAAAGCTTTTTTGAAGGTAATAGTACCACCAGGCTAGCTGGAAGCTGAAAGTAGGAACAGGCTGTCGGAAAGCTAAAAGTATCAAAAAGTTAACTTCAAGCTAAAAGTAGCAACAAGCTAACTTCAAGCTAAAAGTAGCAACAAGCTAGTTGAAAGCTAAAAGAAATGAAAAATGGAGAGCGTAAAGCAGTAAAAGGTTAGTTAAAACTATCAAAAGGTTGACTGGAAACTAAAAGTAGCAACTGCCTAGCTGAAAGCTAAACATAGCAGGCCAACTGAAAGCTGAAAGAAGTGAAAAGATGATTGAAAGCTAAAAGCAGTAAAAGGCTAGTTAAAACTATGAAAAGGCTGACTGAAAGCTAAAAGTAGCAACAGGCTAGCCTGAAGCTGAAAGTATCAAAAGGCTGACTTAAAGCTAAAAGTAGCAACTGGCTAGCTGAAAGCTAAACATAGCAGGCTAGCCTGAAGCTGAAAGTATCAAAAGGCTGACGGAAAGCTAAAAGTAGCAACAAGCTAGCTGAAAGCTAAAACTATTAAGACTGAAAGCTAAAAGTAGCAACAAGCTAGCTGAAAGCTAAAACTATAAAGACTCACTAAAAGCTAAAAGTAGCAACAAGCTTGCTAAAAACTAAACATAATGGGCAATTTCAGAGCGAAAAGTAGCAGCAAAGTGGTAGGAAAAAAGGAAAGTTGCAAATGGCTAGCTAAAAGCTACCAGTATCAAAAAGTTTGCTACTGGCTAAAGGTATCATAAGGGGTCGGAATCAGAGCCAGTCTGCTGAAGCAGATCTCTGTGTACTTCTTTGGGAAAAAGTGAACAAAGTTACAAATTTTAAAGTTACCAATCATCCGAATGAGAACAAATGTTTAGAAATATGAGCAGCTAAACAAACACAAAGTATAAAGAACTAAATGTAGAGACTGATAAGAATCGGGAACACAATAGTATGAATGGTGAACCAGCGTTCACACAAACAGTGAAGCTGTTTATGTTGCATTGTTCCTATTTTAGCCACATTGACTTGTAAATGTTTTATCTTCCTCAAAGCACCTTTACTAATCATTTTGTCCACATTCATCCCTGATGGGTTGAAAAAGAGAATCTGTCCTTACCGGTCCTCCCCTCTCTGCCTGAGCTGAGGCTATTTTCAGCCCTCCTCTTTTCTTTCCAAGTTATCACGCATCATCCCAGCCTGGCCCCTGAGAGTTTGATTTCAGGCGCTGGGATGGACGCCCTTTCAGCAGCGTTGGAGGAAAGAATAAGAAACGAAAAAGCTTTGAATGAGTGAGCTCSGCAGCGCTCCACGTTATTGATGGGGTGTAATTGTCTTCTTCTGCGCAGTGTAATTCTATCATCATCTATTCAGGCTGGGTGCCAGGGAGGTTCTGAATGAAAATGTTCTGTGAGAGACTGAAAGATTAAACCGAACAGCTCAGCTCACCTTTTATGAGGGTAGAATTGTTTGATGGAGAAATAACCTGAAGAGATGACATATTTTATTTTTTCAGCCTTAATTTTCACACATCTTCTGATTTCATCTGCAGCAGAATCTGACAACAGATCTGTGGTGGAGGCCTGAAAACTGAAATCGATTGATTGAACAAAGAAACATGGCTTCATCTTATGATTAAGCTTTAAACCAAACCGGAGTTTTAGTAAAATATGGGGTGCCAGGGCGAGTGTCTGGTTCTTGGGGGTGGAACCTCATCTGTTTGGTGCTGCTTTCCATTGAAGACATGGAAGATTTGTACATATTTGGATTTATAATAACTGGATTCCTGCTGATCGGCTATGGAGGAGTCCTGGCTTATCGGAAAATGAAAGCGATCCTGACAGTAGTCCCGGCCTGTGAAAAGCTGTCAGGGACCTTGGATGGAATCTCCTGTACTGGAAACGTACAGACTTTGATGTTGGGGGATATAAGTCGCAAACTGGACGTGATTCTGACGAGAATCACAGTTCAGCAGCGTGCCCGTGAGGAGTAGGTTACACCTGGGTGAAATTTCAGACGGAAGAGAGACGAGGAGTTAATGAATTCAGAACATTGGCTTTTTCACCATACCAGAGATGCAGGTCTTGGTGTGGGTGGAGTTGACCGTACCTGTGATTGGCGGAGGTCTTGGTGTGGGCGGAGTTGACCGTATCCGTGATTGGCGCTGTTCTTGGTGTGGGCGGAGTTGACCCTACCCGTGATTGGCAGAGGTCTTGGTGTGGGCGGAGTTGGGCCTACCCGTGATTGGCAGAGGTCTTGGTGTGGGCGGAGTTGGGCCTACCCGTGATTGGCAGAGGTCTTGGTGTGGGCGGAGTTGACCCTACCCATGATTGGCTGAGTTGGTGTGTGGGCGGAGTTGGCCCTCACCGTGATTGGTCGATTGACTTGTCTTGTGGGGCAAGTAGTGATAATAGTAAAATAGGATTTATTGACAGTTTATGTATAGTTTAAAACAGAATAATGAAAAATTGTTGCGAACATATAAACATAATTTACTGGCTTAAAATTTTGTGCTGTTAGCACTTGCCGTCTCAAGTATCATATTCATATTGATTTTACAGGCTGGTTAGGGATGTTTTGACCAAGCCAAGTTGTTACACGTCCCTCCACATGTACGATGCTCAAATTTCGTGCAGCTAGCACCTTCCTGTCTCAAGTTATGACTAAAATTAATCTCTATATTAATAAATATAGGTGCTTCCTGCCTGGTTCTACCAAGCTGCCCCCCAGCTTCTTCAAAGCCCACCGTGAATCTGAGCAAACACGTCTTGGGCCAAATAAGCCCACAAAAGTCAAACAGACGAATCATGTCTTGGACAAACTCCTCCCACAAAGTAAGAAACTTCTACTTACTTAGGTCGTATTCAGACCTGATAATTTGCTCCGCTTTAAACGAACCAGAGTTCGTTTCCAGCGTTGGTCCGGACCTTTCGTGCAGGAGTGAATACACTCATGCGAACTCTGGTGCGGATCAAACAACCGGACCGAGACCCGCTTTTTGAGGTGGTCTCGGTCCGCTTCCAAACGAACTCTGGTGCAGTTCACTTTAGTTCTGTTCTGATGTGAATACAGACCGGACTCTAACCGAACCAACTGCATTAAACATGCGCCTTTTTTGGACTTCACAGGCCACCGTTGCTGAGCTAAATAAACTGAAAACATACCTGTTTCGTCGTCTCCTGTTAGCAGCTCTACTGCCGGCATGTTGTGGTCAGAACACGCAGAGCACCTCGTCTCCTTTGGGTTGCGGGACACATTTACTGACGCCGCTCCAAAATTAGAATATCATCACGAAACCACCATTAAATTAGCTGCTTCTGACATTTTAAATTCTATTGCAGTTGTAATATTAGCAAAAAGGTGCGCATCAGAACCGCAGCATGCAGGACTTGCTTGTTTTTTTCTGGATCTGTGGCTCAGTCCCGCCCCCATCCTTTTTTTTTCCAATGGGAGCAATGATCGTCACACTCATGGCTTTGTTTACAAGTTATAGTTCATTTGCAAAAAAGCACAATGTGTATGCAAACCGCACCAAATGAAAAAAAAAGTCCATTTTTGGTCCGGACCAAACAATTGGACCAAAGGACTTTCCTGGTCTGAATATACCCTTAGTGACTGCAGAGACCCTCTTCTCAAATATATTGTGAACTTTTAAAATGCTGGAAAAAAATAAATGTGAATTGGGCGTGTTTCCATCTACTGGTTAGCGAATCAACCAGGCTACGCAAAGAAGATTTCGTCAGATGTTGACATTACGCAAGGCAATAAGTGAAGTAGAAAGTAGCAGGTCCACACATCCTGGGTCAATGGAGAGACGTTTTCTCTTCATCAGTACACACATACCTGTTGTTGCTTTCAACAATGTTTTTTGCACGTTATAGGAAAATCCAGGAAGACGATGTTTGCTACGGCTGAACTTATTTATGTTTCCTTTTCTACTTTTGTGCATTAACACTTATTTTGTAAAATCCAAAAACCACCCCAAGTGAGCATAAAACTTTTTTGTTAAAGTTCTTTTTTTGAATTTTGCCATTTCCATTAGGGGTGTAAGAAAATTGCCAAATTCTTGCCAATACACAGCCATCAAGCTTTTCTAATGCAATACTTCAAAGTGTGAATAAAGAAGTAATGGAAGCACTGCTAATGATGGGTTTGCGTTAAAGTGGGACTCTTAATAGAAGGTCATTACCACGTCAACATGCAGGAACATGTCAACTCTGTGACTTGTCCTTCTGCTTTGACACAGAAGCTTTCGGCTCTTTGAGTCCAAAAGAAAGAAAAAAAATCCAATCAGACGTTTTCTGTGGGTCCTTATATTTTGGCAGCTGAATTAGCTAAATGACGGAGGATGAGATCACATGGCTTGCAACAGTTGGTGTTGAATACAGCTCTCTTTGTACTTCAAGAGAGCCTGACTCTGTGACTACCTCACTAACACACCAAACTACTGCAAGCACACACACTTGGGATTGTCTGTCATGTGTCACACAAAACACACAGCTACAGACAAAGAAGTGTGTAATGACAGCTATTTCTTTACAGATATATGACCAAGTTTGAGAGTAAAACGTTAGAGGAGGATACTTTAATGCACTTGTTTCAGTGCAGAATCCTCAAACGCCTGTGGAGAATGAAGCAATTGTTCCAAATTTCCAGAACTACCTTCTTTTCTCACCATTTTAAAAATCAAATTTGTTCTCCCTCACAGACACAYACACACATTTCTGTGGTTGGCATTCCAGTCATATGAGCAGCAGCAATGGCAGTCAAACCCTCAGCTGTGCCTGAAGGTCATAACAAACACACACACACAGATACACACATACTCTTACAGCTTAAAACAAAACACTTCCACAGTAAGCCTCATTTTGTTTCAAACTGAGCGTGTTTTTCCGATCAAATCCCGTGGAACGACTTGCTTCATGCACGCCTGATATCTTACTGAGTAAAACCGGCCTGGTCATGAGTTTAACACAAATAATTGTGCGGTGCTTTTTGTCATCCTCCCTGAAGCTCGTCTACCAGCAGCCTTATGACTCGGCTGTAATTCTGCAGGGTGGACGCTTCTTGATGTGGCTCTAAAAACACAAAGCGCCTCTTTTTATTCAAACCTACTTCTATATTTTACATTTTAAGGACGTGCATGAGAAAAAGGGAGCAGATTATTATGTTTTTAAAACAGTCTTATCTTTTTTGCACATTTTAGAGAGTTTTAGTTTGTTTTAATCCTAATGGTTTGACACTTTGATTTTAGAGTAAATATAATTTGAATCAAGTCATTAAATCATGTCTTCTGTAGTTGTTTTAATCATACTTTCTGTAACTTCTTTTGTGAACCACTTTGACAGAAGACATGATATAATAATAATATAAAATTTATTTAAAATGTAGAACTACTTTAAAATRGATTAACACAAGAGTTTGAATACTTAATCTGCTTTTATTTGAATAAAATCCCTGTTTTTCTGCTGAAATGATGCGCAGATATTATTCACTCCAGCAGCTATAAACCAGTAAATATCTAGAAATTTTTATATTTGTAATCTTTCTTTTAATATTTTGTGTAGTCAATGTTATGGCTTGTTTAAAGAGGGAGGAAAATGGAAATAAATGTTATTGCTTCAGTATAATACTACAGCAGACCTGGTAAAAACATTTAGCAGTCTTTTTAAACGGTTGTCTTTCTTTGAGACCTTTTACGACCCGGCCCATTTCCTCCTGTTTTCATTCAGGTTTCTTCATTACCTGAAACAAAATGGAAGTTCACATGCAGGAAAAATGCAAACTGAAATGTAATTTTCTGCATTTCCTGTTGAGCTTATGAATCCTAAAGGCAACAAAAGACTCCTAAATTWAAAAAAACAACAGCAAAAAATTGTATTTGTCTTCTGTGTTGCTGAGTTTCTGCAGAGACCCTGAAAGTTTTGATGTTCAAGGCGTAAAAGCAGAAATAAACTTTATTTCTCACTGTGTTGTCTGGGTTAGGTTACCGTACACCCTGCTACTTTTCAGGAAAGAGAGATGTGTGTTTTCAACCAGCTGTTAGAGGTTTATTTAGCCACCAAGTTAGTGGCCTCTCTTTTGCTTCTCACGACCCCCACATGCCATTTATAGGTGACTTGTTGCACCCTGGTGTGGTAAATGTGCTGTGTAGGAGTAAAAAGACCAGGGTTTAGGATGATTCTTTTCCATCCTGTTGCTTTTAATTATCCTGCTTTAGAACATGTGTTTATTTTGACTTTTATTTTGTGTTTTCGTTTCTAACAATAACTGTAATCTTGAATGTTTTTAGTTCAGATCTTTGGTCTTTTTTTAGGTCGGTAAATGAAGACTCTGACCTGACCTTTGACCTCTGACACACAGACACACACAATCTGCAGAAACCCTTTTAATAAAACACAACAAGGTCAATATTTCTGTTCTTTTTTCATTATTGCTTTAATTTCTTCACACTAGAAACTGTAAACAGATGTTTGTTAAGAAATAGAGGTCAATGTTTCCTGCATACAGTAAATATTTTAGCAGATTTGCACATGATTACAAATACTTTGTAATTTAATTTTGGAGTGTCCTAGCTGACCCAAAATAAGTATTTTTTTTAATCAAACACCATAATATCCTTCTAAAACTGTGGTTTATTTATCAAACATTCTCCTAGCTCTCTGTCTAGCTATTTAGCTATGTATCTTGCTGTCTATTTAGCTATTTAGCTTGCTAGCTAGATAGCCTTTTAGATATCTAGCTTGTTATATATCTAGCTAATTAGCTTGCTAGCTGTCTAGTGATTTAACCATCTGTTTGTTATTATAGCTATAGCTTGCTATCTATTTATCTATCTAGCTATCTATTATGTTAGCAGTCTATGAAGCTAGCTGTCATGCTATCTGTTTAATTAACTTGCTTTTATCTAGCATTTTAGCTTGCTTGCTATCTAGGTTTCTTTGCTATTTATTTAGCAGATTAGCTAAGTATCTACCTATTTACCTGTCGGTCTTGCTAGCTTGCTAGATAAAAATGCACACAAAATTTTTATAGTACAATCACTGCGATATGACATTTTAAGGTTTCTCTCAACAAATGCTGATTTTAAATAAAATAAAAGCAGGAAAATCAAATCCACTGACCAAAACAGGCGAACAAGGCCTGTTTGTTCTTTTCAGGCAGCATCTCCTCTGACTGAGTTTAACTGTAGCTGTTGAGGCCTTTTACCCTACATAATACGGTTTGTTAAGTCTTGATTTAATTTGGTGTTTATGGCTGATTTTCCAGGTCGTCACTGAGGCTGTCTGAACGTCAGGCTACATCCTGAGCTGAAGTGCTCGAGTTGCAGTGTGTTTGAATCGTCTCCCTGTTTTAGACATGGGTCAAAATGCATTTAGAAAAGCTCCTCGACTCCGTGGTTCAACTTCTTTCAGGTCCAAGGAAGACGTTGTGCCAGATTCAGAACTTAATTTGCCATTTGAGGATCCCCTGTTCTTCACGTTCGTTGAAAACACACTCAGACCTGAAACGACCATTTTGAGAGGATTAACCGAATCACTTTCATGATGTGAAGAAGGTCAAAAGCTGTTTCTTTTTGCTGATGGGTCAATTACATCGTTGACCTGTTAAATCCGGGTAATTAGACCAGCAGATAGTTGGATTGCAGTAGCGAGGTTGGGGGTGTGTTGGTTCGGCTGAAAATATATACGTTTTAGTGAACATTTTAATGCAGTGTTTGTGTTTATTGTAACAAAACAAGAAACTGGGTGACAGGGATTTTGTAAGACAACTTTTTCTTTGCTAAAAATTATTTTGCAGCTTAAATTGTGCAGCATAGTCCTAAAACTGGAAAGTATTGATGCGTTTAACGCAGTTCAAATCTTGCAAACTTTTTGTTTCATTTGTGAAAGAGGAAAAATATCATAATTTATCCAGAATAAGTGAAATAATTAGGATTCAGGATTCATTTGTCATATGCAAGTTAACAAGAGTCAACAATGCAATGAAATTCTTAGGATAAGAAGAAACCCTTCAACTTGCCATAAAAATTAAAATAGACAATACAGAATACAAAATTCACAGTTAGCAGTAGATGCACAAAGAGTAAATGAAAAGTTACCGTACATTCATACTGGAATGAAATAAATAAATAAATAAATAAATAAATAAATAAATAAATAAATAATATCAGTGAGTTTATCAGAAATCATCTAAATCCGAAACTCTTCTACCCTAAAAAAAGACATTAATGCTGGTCAAAATTCACACTTCTTGCCTCATCACTGTTGCTTTTGCTGCCTCCTCTGCTCTGCCGACAGCACTTGTCTTCACACTTGCATAATTATCTTCATTACTGCTTAATGAGCTGGTGATTAACCCCCTCTCACTCTCCTCCAACACCCTGATCCTTCCCTCGTACGCCACTGTTTACAGACTCTGCTGCTCCCCACCTGCTCAGCTGATGCTGGAAGTGTCTGGGTCCATCTGAGTTAAAAAAAAACAAAACGCTGTCGATGCCAACTTAAGACTGCTGCAATGAGCTCTGATCATTTGTTTAGACCGTTAACAAATAGTGATCTTAAATGGCAAACATCATTGGTACTACTTCTTTAAATTTTTATATTTTTTATTTCTTCATCGACTCATTCACTTTTGTTCAGTCTCCCTCCGTAAACAAGGACAAAAGGCTTCATGACTCCACGTCCTCACAGTGTGACTTTGCAGTATGTGAGCAGAGGGGAACTGGATCACATAGCTGGTGTCGTGTGTGTGGTGACATTGCAGTTTTTGGTGGGACGCAGTCAGAGGGGGAAAAAACGCATCAACTCCAATTCAGCCTGACTCTGTGTGTGAGTTTAATTAAAAGTAATAAATATCCAAGTGTCAGAGGTTTTGATGTTTAGTTAGATCTTTTCTGGTCCAGCTGCAGGACTTTCACACACACATAAGCTAAGCTAAATGCTGTGATATTAATAGAAGTGTGAGGGTGATACTGTAATCCCACACAGCATTCCTTCTCTATATCAGCAGCCAAACACCTCAGCTCAGCGTTTTCTACAAACCTCTGTGTTAGAGGATTTAAACATTTTAGATACCCTGCTATATTTGGAACATTTATAATTGAGGTAACAGTTCTAGAAAGTCAGTTTTGTTTTAACTAGATTATTTTTAATTGTGGGTTATCTTTGTAATGATATTTTCCTGTTTAACCCAGCAGTTTCCAAAATTTTGTTTTGAGTCATATCTGACTTTTGTTCTTGAGGTTATTTTGTACTCAGACTTAAAACTTTGTTCTGGTTTGTTATTATAGTCCAGTTTCTTTTTGTTTTCTAAAACCCTTCATTGGTTCCTGTCTGATAAGAGTTTTTTAGTCCTTTTTTAGGGTAGTAGGCCTCCTCAGTATGCCATCAAGGTCTGCAGAGGCCTACTAATTRGGCATTCTTCAGGTTCAGCTGTATTGAACCAGGGCAGTACCTAAACATGCAGAACACTGACACTTGAGGACTGACTTTGGACACCACTGATTTAGGGCATATATTCTTGAACTCGGTTTCCTTTTTAGTTTTGGGATACCTCAAGGCACTGTCTTCGGGACAATTTTCTTTTCATCAATTTGTTTGGAGTCCATAGAAGAATATTTAACTTTTCACTTAAATTTATCTGCCTATTACAGCTGTCAGCTATGCTAATATATTGGCCTTATTAATATGTCTTAAAGACATACAAACATCGATGTAGATCAGCTTTWAAAAAACATATATAAATGTACTTATTTTAAACATTCCCCCTCTACGCTCCTGAACAATGTTTTTAGCTACATAAACAGCATGTTTAGTAGTTAGGGATACACAATATATCGGCATTAATATCGGTATCAGTCAGTATTGGTCATTTTTTAGAATATCGGTATCGGTCCGTTATTACAACTGGGCAGATATTAATGTCTGATATTGATTTCCCACTTTTTAGCTTTGTGTTTCTGTTTTGGGAGGGGAGATGGTTTGTTGAGTGTTATCTGTTTGATCTAGGGCTGCCGTCGTTAGTCGATAGTCACGATTATTGTCGACTATAAATATCGTCAACTAATTAAATGGTTGATGCGTCGTTTTTTTTTCTAACTTTGTTTTTCTCTCCAAACTGCTGCTGCACCTTCCACTGCTGCATCTGCATTTTTGTTCTTGAAACAAATGCACAGTAAAGTGSTAATTAGGCCTGCCACAAACAATTATTTTTATAGTCGACTAATCTGTGATTAGTCGACTATAAAAAAATACAAAGTTAGTAAAAAAAGACACATCGACTATTAAATTAGTAGTTGACAATTTTAATAGTTGACATAATCGTGACTAGTCGACTAATCGCGGCAGCCCTAGTTTGATCATGAGAGTGATATTGAGGCTGTGTAGTCAGGAATAACTGAAGTAGGGAGCCATGTCAGAGGTCTGGTTTTTTATTTACGGTATCACAAAAAGACCCAAGTGTGTTTGTGCATGTATGTATAATAATGGCAATAATTACAGTATATCGGATATTGATATCGGCTGAAATTTTCATATCGGTGCATCCCTAGTAATAGTAGGTCAAATCAAGCAAAAAAAAAAAAAAAAAGAATAAAGACCCAAATGCACACATTGTGGATTCATGAGGCAGGACTCCTGACTGTTCCTGGGTCCAATGCAGAGTGCAGCTGCAGGGTTTCTGGCGATGAAGTCTGAGGGAGTGGCGGGGACTTAAGCATGTGWCTCATCAGAGCCAGGCCTCTGTTCTCCTGTTAGCCTCGGGGAGCCAAACATCCCACAGCGTAGAACCGAGGAGCACACACTGGGTTTAAACCCAAAGATAGACACACAAACACATTAGTTTTTTAAAGAACACCATGTTTATTCTTGATTTATTCAATTAAAGCAATGAGAGAAATTGGAGTGATTTTGGCATTTGTACTGGGTTTTAATTTGGAGTTCATGAGGGTTTGATCAGTTTTCTCTGTAAGCCAGTTCGGGGTCTACCCCTGGCACCTGTTCAAGTGAGCAGTTTCACCCAGATCACAACCAGGCTGCAGGACTTTGAGAGGAACAATGGAACGATGGGACTCTGTCCTCGCCGTCTGCCGACACGCTCGTCTGTCTTCACCCAGCCATGTGTGCGCTGCACAGAGCGCCAGTTGTCCGTTGGCATGGTGACACTATGACTGTTTATTTGTGTGGTTCTGCTTGTATACATATTTGGCTGAACCTCTGAGGAGCCAGAGGGATGAGAGAGACATGACTTGCATATTGTTAGCTTTCTGCAAATATTATTTCAGTGATGGTTAGTGTGGTCTTTCCATTCCCTAGATACTCTTCGTCTTCAGAGTTTGCGGTTCTTCTTTCTCTTTGTCTTTTGTAAACACTAAGTTCTCTAGAAGGTGCTGACTTGATCATGAATATAAATATTATGATGTTTCAGAGATTTACTGAAACAGCCGATGACTACACGAGTACACAAACTTTCAGTCTATCATTTCAGTGTTTTGTCATTTTTTTTATGGGAATGGCTGCTGAGGTGGGAACAAAGTGAGCTGATGTTGGTGAAGGTAGGCAAAAAAGATGATGTGCGCAGCCAAGAATGCAGTTTACCAAAATGGGCACACAGAAGTGGTTAAAAAACCTAAGCGCACCGTTGCAAACCCTCAGTTTGGTGAAACCACAGCGAAATATTTACTTACTTTTTCACTATTTTCTCACAATTTTAAAAGATTTTTCACTGACTTGTTTTCAGATTAGAAGAAATATAATTCCAGTAATGTATATCAAAATATAAAGCAGTTTTCTCTCTAGCTGTGTTTCCATTGCAAATGTGCGCAAAACTTTGTCGATATTCTGTTCATGTCAAAAAACACGGTTTCGCAATTGCGGGGTTTCCATTAAGTAAGAAATGCTGTTAAAGTCACTTGTGAATACGTTTGTTCTCTCGATGTCATTACAAACATGGCATTAATGGCTGTAAGCACATAGCATATTGCTACCATGGCACTAGCGCTCATCATCATAGGAGACATCGGCGTCTTATCGAGGCTTTCGAGCGACAAGCCCCTTATACTTGGGAGCGGCTACGTATACAACATTTTTGGGAAATTGTAGTAATTGATTTTACTACTTTCTTTTACAACTTCGGTGATTTTACTGCTACTTCCACTTCCTGTAGTATTCGTTTTCATCGTCTTTTTCGCCATTAGAAACATCTGGTTGTTCATGTGACTCCCTTGATGCGAAATAAGTGTTTCCATTGCAGTTTTGCGAAATACACCAATTTCGATAAGGCCGAAAAACCACCTTATCCTTGTGCAAAACCATTTAGTCGAAAAACGTAAGTTTTTTTTTAAATTGACATGTTTCCATTAAGCAAATTTATTTTCGAATTTTTAATTTGTGCATTTTCAAGGTCAATGGAAACACAGCTAGTGTTGATGCAAGGATAACAGGTTAGTTGGCTATTGGACCCTAGTTGTGAGTTTGAATGGTTTAGTTTTTATGTAGCCCTGTGATGGTCCAGTCACCTGTCCAGGGTGTGTCTTATCTTAAGCCCAATGTCTGCTGAAGATGGGTGTCCATGAGTCTGAACAGGAAGCACCAGGTCTTAAAAAAGGATGGTGAAAAACTGAACCCCACCTCCGGGTGCATCATTGTTCCGAAGCTCACTTTTAGCACTAATAGCTGTAGCTTTATATTGTTACACAACAGACAGGCAAGAGTCTTTATATAAATATAAAGCAGTTGAGTCCAGTCCACAAATGGTGACTGTAATGGAAAAAAGAACCATTTCTTCAACACTAAAACGCACTTGGCTCAGAAGTGCTTTAGTCCAGAAATAGCCCTGAAGCTCTAACTTGGAATGTTGGATGGAAAAAAGGGGGGAAAATGATCCAGATTATTTAGAAGAAATAAAATCACAGAGAAATAGAAATAAAATAAAAAACAGTCTCTGCCTCTGTTGACACAAGGATACAAGTAATGTCTAAATAAATGACTCCAAAGAAAACTTTCTCACAAGCAATTACACATCAGTCACAGCCCCGTCTGAGGCTGCATTAATTAAAAAATATGAATTCCAAAGAATTTATTAACACTTTGGGTCACTGTGTAACCAGTGTAGGACGCACGGAGGCCACAGGAGAGAGAATTAATGCTTCAGTTAATTATGATACACTGATATGCGTGTTTCCTGTGAGGGGAGAAAAATCAACAAAGTGCACAAGTACTGCAATAAAATATTCCTCCAGGGCTACAAGCTCCACTTGTTTATCTTACATGAACAACAAGGCTTTAAAATTAGCAACAAATATACTTTAGAATTACTTTAACTCCAAGTAACTTTGACTGCAGTTTCATGACTGAGCAAAGATATGGATTACYAGGATCTCCACAGTGAATGACCACCATGGAGACAAATCCCTGATCTGGTGTTAATCTGGATTAGCATAGTTTAAGTGTGACAGAGCCTTGTTGGCATAAAAACCTGTGAGGACTCTGTGCTGCCTAGGGTTGGGCAAAATCTTATTGTGGGCAATAAATAATCAAAAWATTTGTCACCGATTAATTTGTGTCACTTTGTAATTACTGCAGTTAGTGACTTATAAAAGTCATTGCAGCACAGAGCTAATGCTAAGCTAACATTAATACCGCATATTTCCAGGTATCAGCACAGACAAATATTTTGCACTTGATCATGACTGCCATTAGTGACTTATAAGTCATTGCAGCATGGAGCTATGGCTAATGCTAAGCTAACATTTCATATTTACAGKTACCAGCTAGGTATTTAAATTTGGCACTTGGTTATGCCTGCAAATACTGACCTTTATAAGCTAACGTTAATGTTAAGCTAACACTCAGCATTTCCAGGTACCATATGTAACAATATAATGTGATATCATATGCGCATCTAACACAATGACAGATGGGCATATGATATYGATTCCCATYGAGCATATGATGGCCATATAGATCGATATTTTCATTTTGCCTCAATAYAACTGAATCATGAACCATTCAAATCGRTATATYGATATAGATCGATGTATTGTTACAYCCCTAATCAGCACCTTTAGAGTAAAAGGTTGGGTAGTTAATCCTSCTTCCTGTTGGATTGATTTAATTATCAGAATCTGATAGACTCGAGGGCCAAGACCGTCACTCTGAACTGAGCTGCTGGACTCTTGAAGACAAAGAAGTCTTTCAAACCCCAGCTATACAAAGCTGCACAGGTGCTATGTTAATATATTTGCTGACATGATACAAATCACACACTCRAGTAACAATCTTTTCCTTTGTTTTTCTCTTTCCACTCTCTCTGTTCCACTTGATTTTACTTCCTGTATTACTAAAAGCTGCATCAGTGACCGGTTTTCTCATGAGGAAATTCAAATTTCACGGGCCTGTGCTCACTGTTTTACTTCAAACTGTGGGACCAGAACACATAAAACTGAGCTGGATGCTTCAGGTACAAAAGGTGAACCAGGTGCTGTTTGTTTAAGAGACTCATACAGTCTGTTGACTTTCAGCCACTTGTTGGGCTCATATGTAGGAGAATAACTTTAATTTAAACTCATATGTACAGGAACAGTTATATAGAGAGGATGCAGGCAGTTTAAGCTCTCAGCATCACTTGGATATCTCATACTGCAATGAAACTCTGCTTTTAGGAACATCATCTGAAAACCTGCCAGCTGCTCGTCGCTCCTATCTGCACCCTGCAGCATTCTCTCTAGTCTCTGAAGCCCCGCTGTTCAGCTTTTCTCCCTCCGGATCTTCAGTCTTTGTGTTTGATTGATGCCTGACAGAGAACCAGGCAGAGGCTGGACAGACTTGACTCGCTCTGTTTGCTGCTATTGATCCTTTTTTCACTTAAGCCATAATGAAGTATTGGTCAGCCCCGGGGAGTGTCAGCAGTGCTTAGCAAGGCAGCAGGTGAGAGGAGCCTCAGGACCAGTAGACTTAATTACCACCGGTTCTTGTGGATCCAGATTTCCTTTGAGCTGCRTCCTTGGCATCAGTCTGGTAATGGTGCAGGAGTGAGCTAATCAGGAAATAAAATCACACATTTTGTAAGTGTATAAGAATAAAAATTCTTCTGCCTTCAAGGGTTACTTAATACATAACAAATTTATTGTCATCCGAGTATTGATGACATCAGTCTCACAAAGAGCTGCAATAAATCACAGGMTGTTAGAATTCAAGCATCAAGCATTCATGTTCTGCTTGTTCAGATCGGATCAATCTGACTTATCACTGGTTTGATAAGTTGGTGTTTATTTCATCTGATGACATCACAATGTTAAACGTTATTAGAAAACTTCAGCATATTTTCATTTAACATGTTGCTGTCTTAATATAGCTGTTACAGGAGTTTTCCAGTTACATTGATAAAGTTACGTGATTCTGAAATGTGGGTCTGCAGTCGGTGAAAATGAAACACTGCTAAACCTGTATGCGGCTTCAGTCACGGGATGGACTGTCTGTGTAGATAAATATGGTCATAGGTATAACATATTTTCAGTTGCTTTGGCTGTTGTTTTGTGATATCATGATATATAGTGTTGGGCAATATTGGCCAAAAAATTAATCACGATTAATTGTGGTATTTAGCCGATAACGATTAATTTGAGGATTAATCCCCTGGAGTCCCTGGACACCCTTATGTCCTGGTCACATGACCAGTTTATTGAGGAAGATTTGCTCTCTGTAAAAATCTGTTCCAAATTGTGTCAAAATTTCAGACTTCAGGCTACACATCAAATTTTAAATTGTGTTGAAAGATAAATAAATTACAGAATTTTTTTTATGTTCGTCATATTTGAAGCAGAGAGGAGCATCAAGCGAACTCTGCCTGGTGGCATCCATCGTATTAATCGTCAAGTGCCAAAAAATAATCGATTAATGTTTTTCTGACGGTTAATTGCACATGATACAATTATGCCCACCCCTAATGATATATTGCGATATTGTAAGAAAGATGATTTATTACAGGGGTCACGATCATGATATCGGGATATACTRCGATACTGTAAGCAAGACAATATATCATGATATATTTCAATATTTTAAGCAAGGCAATATATCACGATATGATATTTTGCAATATTGTAAGCAAGGCGATGTATCGTGATATATTGTGATACTATAAAAAATTGATTTATTGCCATTTTTTCTTGCCAAAAGATTCTGTTTTTAAAATTCAGCTCAAGCTAACATTTAATGAAATGTTCAGGATAAAATCAATAACATCTGAGCTAGCATTATACTCTGTAACCCTCTCTTAGCCAAATGACTATCTGGCTGCTGCCAACTAGCGGTCAGAYGATAAAATATAACAGAAATGAAAGTTTACATTTTAAACCTTAATTAAAAATCGAACCAGTGCTTTTGAGAATCGATACAGTGTCGGGCTATCAAATATCACGATATTTCAGTGTATCAATATTTTCTTACACCCATAATGAACAGGATCTGGTCAAAAATTTGCTTCTACTTTTGTTTTCTATTTTGAGACACAAAAACTATTTATATGCAAGAAAAAATTGCATATTTTGTTTTTTCCTGAATCTTTTATYGTTTTTGTCCAGTCTTCAGGACTTTGCAATGAGTGTCTTTAATCCAGAAAGTTGTTTGTATTAAGGCTGTACATTTAAACAAATTGACACAAACTGCTTCTAAAAACACCAATTTGGTCATCAAATTGTCCAGTGTTTACAGATACTGACTAATGAACGGGTTTATAAAAAGATATGATAAAAGGGTCACACATCCCACCTGTTGATCCAACTCTCCAAGTTCTCTGAGCGTATCGGTTTTCATGCTGCGTGCATGTTTAGGTTCTTTTGCACAAACTCATACAGAGATGTAAACATTAAAAACATTTCCTTTTGGCCAAAACTGTACATTATTTATGGCTTCCTGTCAGCAACACATGGCTCCTAACTGTCACCTGATACACAGGAAGCCATGTGTTTCCTCCCGTCAGATTTATCTGTGTTTACTGTACCTCTAAGTCATTTAGAGTTAAATATTATATATTAGTTTTTTTTTGCTCAGTTGCTCAAAACATTTAAGAAATATATTTGCTGAAGTTATTAAAAAGGATTTCTGTGTGACTCCACACTATTTCATCTTCAATCCAGGCAAAAACCGAGTCTGTGCTGGTCTGCCTGAAGGAGGTTTTCACCCTGAGTGAGCTGCCCATAAATGGCCATAATGCACCCTAAAGACAGGATGGAGAACGGAGGGGAAGAGATGGAAAACAAAACAGAACGACAGGCAGTTTAAAGCTGCAACATCAGGCTTCATTAGTTTAGGAAACAGAAAGGTTGAGGGAAGGAATGAAGTGCAGGAAAACCAGCTGGTCAAAGTTTAAAACAAACGTAGAAGAAGAGAAAAAAATGTCAAAGCAAACGAATGAGAAGAAAAGAGAAAGTGAAGAGGGGAAAGTTCATATTTAGCTAACCTAAACACGGGAAATGCCAAACAATCATCTTTTCTGTAAGACGAAGTGTTGTCCTCGAACCAGGGTTAAAGATGAGCACACTTTACTCCTGAKCTTCAGATAATCAAGAAATAACACGTCTAATGTGCTCTAAATCAGGGGTTTTCACCCCCCCTTGAGATAGCAAACAAACAACTGCGCACTCGCACCCCCCCAAAAAAAATACACTCACACACAGCTATTATTGTTAAAATTTTTGTTGTGCTTATACTTAATATTCTGTTCATATTTTTTTAAAAAGTTGCTTTTTTATATCTTTTAAACATAGGTGCTTTTTAAAAAAATGTANCACAGGTCTCTGCTACTGTTATTTTGTGGGTCAAAAGCTGAAAAGTTTGGGAACCACTGTTCTAGAGAATTATTATTTCAGCTTAAAGAATTGTGTAATGCAAAATGATCCACAATGTAAAGCTTATAAGAGTCTGTTTGCATGAATCATTAAATTGTTTTTTCAAACTAAAGTGCAACTCACTTTGATCATTTTCCTGATTTCAACTTTTGCCATTTTCTCATCAATCCAGACAGAATTGTACTCAATTTCTCTAAAATGAGGTTGTTCAAAGAGCTATAGCTATTCATAACTTTTAAAATATCTGAATTCTCCATCAGTCAGTTTCTCTAAAGTACTTTTGAAATTTTTTAATTTTAAAAAATCCTTTCATTTAATTAAAATAAAATTCAACATAACACAAACACGATATTTTTAAAATGAAAAGGAGCAGAAAGAAAAAATATCTTATGTCTGCCCCTATTTAACAAGAAAATATATGTATTACACACATCCCTTCATACATAAATAAATAATTCATAACCTAACGATCAGCAAAGAGAAAAAAAAATAAAAAAAAGATCTACAATTATTCAAATAGCAGCTTGTATGAATGCTTATTATATATTTTCAAATTTTATCAACAAGTCAGATGTTACCATTCTTCCAAATAACTTAATAGAACCAGCATTTTTATAATCACTAGCCAGGATAGTTTTCTTTTTTGTTCACACTGCAGGTAAATGTAGCTCAAAAACAGTTGTTTTTACAACTTATCAAAGGGTCTCTGAATGCTAATGTCTCACTCGTGTAACGTTACTGAGGTAGCGGTGATCAGGTCGATCAAAGATTTTAAAATGTTACCAGAGGTCCGGCTGCTTCGTCCTTCTTTTCGTTTCACTTGTCCTGAATGACTGAGAATTTACAGCAACTGATGATGCTAAATTAGCATTAGGCCGTGTCGATATCAACGTGTTGGATTACCCTCTGCTCGAAGCTCCGCTCCAAAAATAAAATAAAATGCTGCGCCGGAGAATCAAGATTAAATGTGAACAAGGAGGTCAGAAAATAATTTAATCACTTGTGATTGCACAGAAACTTCACAAGCTAACAAATGTAGCATGTGTGGCTACTTCCTTAAACAACGCCCACTGCGTGTGACATCACTTCCTTTTGGACAGCAGGTCATCTCTGAAATGTTTTTTTTTTTCGCCTCTGAATGGTGAAGTCTGAAGGAGGTCACGTTTTACTGAAAAAAAAAAATCTGAGCAAAAAATTAAAATCTAAGACCTGCAGTGTGAACGTATTATTTCCCCACTTCCTGATTCACGTCACGCCCACCTACGAAACCACTGGCGCCCTCTAGGGGAGGCACGCCCTGCAGTTTGTTAAATATCTTGATAGTAGAAGCAGAAAAACCTCCAAGGAGGCACACCTTTTTAATGATAAAAATTAAAAATCCACTCAGTGGTCATAATGTTATGAACTATGTATATTGTAAAAATGTCTGCTCTGTGTGTGTTGGTGCGAACAATGCCAGGACTGCATTGTGTGTGTGTGTGTGTTCAGGATGAATTTCAAAAAAACATTATTCTTTGCATAGGTGTATGTCTGCGTTTGCCAACCTGTGTGTGTGTGTTAGTGTGAGAATTCACATGTGTGTGTGTGTCCGGCCAGAAGGGCTCTGTCAACCTGAGTGTGGTGTGAGGTGAAGTGACAGATTTGGATCAGCGGGGGGGAGGCGGGGGGACGCCGGCCACTGCAACTGTACCTCGGTTAAATAATGTAGCAGCTCTAATTCATCGCCCTGAATTATGGAGACAAAGCAAGTGTGTGTTTTTTTTTTTCACGTGACACGGTCTGACAGCTTCAGGCAGGACACCAGAGACAGCAGACCGTCTGGAGGTCAGTCAGGGAGGGGCGACGTGCCGAACACCTTTAACAAGGAGCTGCTTCTGTTCTGAGGTAAACTGATTTCATCTAACAGACAGAGAAGATGCCAATTTAAAGATGAAGACGAGCTGAAGGAAGCGGCTGTTGCTGCTGAAGCTAATTAATTAGATTTGTGTAATTTATTAGTTAAATAACCTTAATGGAATAAGTGAGCTGTTTTTGACTTTATTTTTAGAAAATTAGGATCACATTTTTGCAACCTTATCATTTTTGCAAGCATGTGCAAAGTTAGTTTCTCTTCACTTAAAGTACTTTTCCTCCTTTAATAGACGTAAATTTTGTCTTATTTGTTTCACCTGCAGGACTGCTTTTATTCTAAAAGATGATTTAAGTGATCAGTTATTAATTTTTAGGTGAATAAACGTTGCGGTTTATCAGAATTTAATGCACTAAAGGTAAAATTAAAACCGGTGAAGGAGGCAACTCGTCGCAGCAGTAGAGTGTAGATGGAAAACATCCTGCCTCCTGCCTCGCACACTTTCAGCTTCTGCTTCGTCCCTTCACACGTTCACAAACTGACACTGTCACTGATAAAAGAGCTCATAAAGGTCGTGTGTGTGTGTGTGTGTGTGTGTGTGTGTGTGTGTGTGTGTGTGTGTGTGTGTGTGTGTGTGTGTGT
>NW_013952541.1:1119598-1122904 GCF_001266775.1 Austrofundulus limnaeus
TGTGTGTGTGTGTGTGTGTGTGTGTGTGTGTGTGTGTGTGTGTGTGTGTGTGTGTGTGTGTGTGTGTGTTTGTGTGTGTGTGTGTGTTGAATTATTCCAGCTGACATCTGATGTTAAAAGAGTCCTTCCTCGGCTGCTCGCGTCTCGTTTAAAGTCACGTTGGTTTAGACTCCAACAATACAAGGAAACGACCATCAAGGAGCCGACTTTTTGTTTCCAGCAGGAAGATGTTTGTCTGGTCTGAAATAACTGCGTATCTTTGGTTTTATGAATAAATATTTTACCATTTGCAGAAAGTAAAACCCGTGGCAGAGCTAGAAGCTGTGTTAAAAGCTTTGTTTCAACAGTTCATATATCCAAACATTCAGCTCCTTCAGGATGTTCTGGTTGTGACTTTTTGTTTTTCAGCCTCTGTACTCTTTTATATACAGCATTTCACTTGTTTGGTCACGTTTTTCCAGTTGAAAATGAATGGAGCTGTTTTTGACATCCTTCAAAGCGTTTATAAAACTTTGCACATTTAGTTCTGGTTCTGCTTTTTTAACTTCCTTGTGCTATATATAGCTAACTCTTTTGCTAATTTTAGCCTCTTTCTGCTGTTTCATGTTAAAATTCCACTCTTTCTGCTAGATTGCACTTTCTAGTAGCTTCTCTTTGCTAATTTGAGCGTTTTATGCTTCTTTCAGTTGCTTTCTGGTTATTCCAGTTGTTTGCTGCATGCAGCTTTAGCTACTGTTCAGCTGTTATTAGCTAAAAGTAGTTTTTAAGCTAATGACATTTTTGGGGCCATCTCTTTCTTTCTGTTCTGCAAACATTTGCTCCTGTTTTTTATACTAAATTCAGAATTTTCAGTTACATTTTAGCCGTTTTGATGCACATTTTAGCTCTTTTTAGACTTTTTACAGCACATTGCAACCTTTTTGTGCTTTTTCTTTTTTCTGCTAATTTTGCTTTTCTTACACCACTTTCATCATCTGTAAGCTAAGTTTAACTTGTCTGCTACTTTTAGCTTCCTAAAATGCTAATTTTTGCTTTTTGGCTATTTTAGCTATTTTGCTAATTTCTACTTTTTTCTGCTTCTTTCTGATTATTTTGAGCATTTTATGTTTCTTTCACATTTCAAATTAACTTACAATAAACTTCAGCTTTCAGCTAAACTTTTCAGCAAGAAGCTTTCACACTCATTTTCTCTAGTTTACATAAGCTGTGTTTCCATTGTAAATGTGCGCAAAACTGTCGTTAGTCTGTTAATGTTGAAAAAACAGTTTTGCAACTGCGGTGTTTCCATTAAGTAAGAAATGCTATTAAAGTCACGTGTGAATATGTTTGTTCTTGCGATAAGTCATTACAAACATGGCAGCAATGGATGAAAAAACATGTACATTGGTACCATGGCACTAGCGCTCATCATCAGAGGATACGTCAGCGTCTTTTATCGAGGCTTTCCAGAGACAAGTCCCTTAAACCTGGGAGGGGCTGCGTATGCTGTGTTTTTGGGAAATTGTAGTTGGTAAGTTTACTACTTTCTTTTACAACTTCAGTGATTTTACTACTAATTCTACTTCCTGTTGTCTTCATCGTCGTCTTTTTTTCCAGTAGAAAGAGCCGGTTGTTGATCACGTGACTCCCATTATGCGGAAAAAAGTGTTTCCATCGCAGTTTTGCGAAACACACCAATTTTGATAAGGCTGAAAAACCACCTCATCCTAGCGCAAAAACGTTTTGTCGAAAAAATGAAGTTTTTTTCAAAAGTGACGTATTTCCATTGAGCAAATTTATTTTCGAAATTCTAATTTGCGCATTTTCATTGTGAATGGAAACACAGCTACAGTATATACAGTTTTGACTTAAATGGAAAACTATAGCTGGTCCTACTAAATGATTCATAGTAAAACTAAAGTGTTAGTGGGCACGGCTACCTTTTGTCACCGTTGGTCTCTACATCTGAAAAATATAAATATCTGCCATAATGAAGAGTTTGTGGTTTTAAAGCATTCACACAACTGAGAAACTTTTTTCTTCTGTACATTTTGTGGCATGTATCTCATTCCGCATTTTTTTGTGTTATTTCAGTAATTTCTGTATCAAAACATTCAGCTCCTTCGGGACATTCTGGCTATGGCTTTTGCTGCTTCAGCAATTTATACTTTTTGATATATTTAGCTTTTTATGCCGTGTTTTTCCTCACTGAAAATAATTTGAGCTGTTTTCARCATTCTTAAAACCCCTGTTCTAGTTCTGCTGTTTTTAACTCCCATTAGCCTCCTTTTATTTATTTTTTGTTAGCTGTCATTCTGACCTCTTCTGCTAATTAAAATGAAATCATTTGTTCTTTCACCTGCTTTGGACTAATTTCAACTTTTCCGAGTTTTAGCTACCTTTTAGCTAATTTAGAGGGCCACACCACCTTTAAACACGTCAGATCTCATCTGATCCCAGAAGCTAAGCAGCGTTGGGCCTGGTTAGTACCTGGATGGGAGACAACATGCGAATACCAGGTGCCTTAAAACTAATGTAGGAGTTGTGTTCATGTTGGAAAAACTAGCAATAGGAAACCTTTACCATATAGGTCATAGGTCGCCTTCTAGAAGGATGCCAAAGAGTAGCTAATTTAAGCTTTCATTCAGCTAAATCTCTGTGACCATTTTAGCTTCTTACTGCAGTTAAGCAAGCACGTGTTCTTTCTGTTTCTTGCTAATTTCAGCTATTTTTCGGCTATTTTCAGCTTTTTTCGATATTCAGCAAAATTCTTTTGGCATTAAGCTTTCTAGTTTACAGTTTAGGGGTGTCCCGATCCGATATTGATATCGGATATCGGTCCGATATCAGGCAAAAAAACGAGTATCGGATTTTATGTGCCTGCATAAAAAATGTTCGATATAAGCACTCCGATATTAGCAGTCCGTTCCAGCAGTTCACTGACTTCGCTCCAGTGTTTCTGTCCAGCAGTGCTTGGATCCAGCATGTAGCGCTCACGTGATCACAACAACATGCTGCGCTAACAAGTTAGCAAGAATGTCGGCAGAACTTTCTATTTTCATCAAAAACAGAGTTGAAGCTAAGTGCAAAGTTGTCACGCACAAGTTTTCCATGGGAACACAGAACCATGAACGTTTTAAACAGCGACAACTACTCTCCACCCTGGCAGCAGCTTTGAGGTTCGGCTCGGTTCAGCCTCGGTCCAAAAGTGTCTCCATGATTCCAAACGAGCAGATCCTCCTCTCACTCCGGTGGTTCTAGCGGGCAGAAGCGAGGACAGCACGCTTTTTACAGTTTTGACATCAGCAGAATGTTGCCCGTGGATTA
>NW_013952541.1:1124169-1139041 GCF_001266775.1 Austrofundulus limnaeus
ATGTGATCCATTGGTTAAAAATAAATGGGTCAGTTTTTCTCATACCTACTCTTTTTCACTGTTTGACTTGGTCAAGACTTTTCTAAGATTTTACACTACAAAATAGGTAAAAGTGTGTGACTTGTACTGTTTTGGTAACGGGTCAATATCTGTATTGGACAATTCTCAAAGTTGCAATATCGGTATCGTATCGGAAGTGAAAAAGTTGTATCGGGACATCCCTATTACAGTTAACTGAATAAAAAAAGCTTGTATCCAAAAAAAAACATGGACACACGGGGCTTTTTAAGCTGCTATCGTGTGTGATATGGACGAACACAAAGAATCACAAACATATTGGGGTCAGAGAAGTCGAGGGAAGGGAACACTCTGGAGATCAAATAACGGATGAAAGCGGCGGCAGCAGAAAGATGGAAGCTCCAAAGATGGAACGAGGAAGCACACCGCAGGTCAGCCTGTCAGAGAGCAGGAGAGCACCACGTCGAGAGAAAGTGCTGAGAGGTCCCCGGTGTGGAGATGAACCGGTTCCCCCCTCGCAGGAGGCGGGGGGGAAGGATCTGTCAGCGGGTTTTGTTTCAGGGCGTGTTTTCGTTGTTTTAGGCAGCAGCAACAATTCGGGGAGATGAAAAGAGAGGCTGTCGGGCAGGAAGGAGGAGAAGATGGAGAACAGACTGGGAGGAGCTGAGGTGGGCCAGGTTTAAGGGGCTGACAGATTAACGGAGCAGTCGGGAGGGTATGACTGGACAGTAGATTATTATTTTTTACATTGTTGACCCAGCTGATGAAAGYTCTCAAAGTAATTATTGAATAAACATTTACATTTAGGGTCAACTCCATTCATGATGGCTGCTTTAGTTGAGCAAACTTGGGAAACACAAAACTAATTAAATGCGGTCAGTTTGGGCTAAATTTGGTGTGGTAGTTCTTGAATCAGGTCAACTCTAAAAGGGATTATTGCTGTCGGGTGGACTTGCATTTGTTAGTTCGCCTGTTGCTCCTCTTCTAAGCCAACTATTGGATCGCCTACTTCCTCGTTATACATTCACTAAGTACTTTCTGCCCAATTATATAATCACCCTCTTTTAGTTTCGCTACTATCATGAAAAGAGCAGCCAAACCCTCCACGTGAGTATTTGCTGAGAGCATCTGTGCTACGTTAGCCTTGTTAGCATGCGACTGATATCCGTTGCATCTCCGGGATGTACCGTCAGGAACGATTCCCGTTAAACTTTCAGAGGTTTTCTGAGGGCAGCACGCTGGCAGGCAGCCCTGCCTTGACTGGTAATTAGATCCCAGAGCCGCTCGTCGTAACGTAGCAGGTATGTATCTGCTCGCTGGGACTTCACCGCCTCACACGGCTGCAGCTGATGGGAGACAGAAAAAGGTCAAGGAATGAAAACCAGATATTTATTTCACGGTAAACCAAACTCGGACCACTAACMTTTTCGTTTGCAGGTAGTTATGTTGCTGAGTTGGGCTGAGATATGCCCAAAAGCTAATACTGTATTACAGTTTAATCTGAAACACAGAGGCTGGGGTTTTCTTTAGGTAAAGTAGAGCCTGATGTACTGAAAGGATTTCTTATTCATAAATGCTAAAGTTAGTTATAACAGAGGTGCACATAAAACATAATCTAAATAAAGTGTCGAGCGATAAGCATTCCTTCAAGTACTCGCCCTTCAATTGTTTTTAAATTTCTTCTGTGGATAAGATCTCCCTAGTCGAATAACAACATCTGTTCGTGTGCTAAGAAGGCAGGGGGGATTTGTTGGAGTGTAATGGAGAGATGCAACATAATACAGAGATTACAGCAACATGATGTGGACCGTTTTCTTCAGCTCATGGTGCTCGAGGTTTACCTTTAACCCACATCTCTCTGTTTCCTGTGAACTCCTGCAGGAAAAAAATGACAGGAGCTGCTGACGGAGTTAAACTCTGATTTGCTGTGTGTGTCAGGGGAGGTTAAAACCTTCCAGGTCCAGTTTCAGATGTACTCGAAGCTCACGATGAGCCGCTGCCTCTTGTCATGCTACCCCCCCTGCTTTTCAATCTCTGATAATAATACTCTTATCTGTTGCCTCTGAGGAGACTAATGGCTCATTGCAGCAGATATACGGTGAGGAAAACACTGTTTATAATTATGCACTGCTCACTCTACAGCATTGCTTTCCTCCAAGGGAAATTAGTTTAACACTAATAAATTAAAAGCGTGCATCTACAAATAAAACTTCCTGCTCAGACAGGTTTTCTCAATGATTGCTGACGTTTTAAYGTGACAAGATTATAAAACTGTGGGTTTGTCATGAACAGGACTAAAAGTTGACATTTATATTTTATGTTAATTTTGACCCCCGCATGCGAAGCGCGCGTCATACTGTTTCTGTACTGGACTCCATCGAGAAGAAATCCCGTGCATACTGCCTGCATAAATGTTCGCTACGTCAGAACTTATTCTGCAAATGTGTTTCCATCTCTGCTTTTGCTCATTAACTCTTACAGGATGGGGGAAATTGGTCTTGGCAGAGGTTTGCACTCTCCGAGTGCTTCTAGTTACCAATATTATCTTTAAATTTAAGAAACATCTTAATGTAATTCAGTGATGGAATGTTTTAGCTGAAGTACTCTTTTTTTTTTTTCTTAATAAGTTTTATTGAACAGAATGTCACAGAAACATTACAAATATACTATTTTCATACGCTCAAAAGAGTGGACAGAAGTATACACATATTATCCGACCTCTTCTCCTGTAAGCTCATTCCATCACTTCTTAGTGATCAAGAAAATGAAAAAAACCAATGTATCCAACAACACTTTCTCATGCAATTCCTTTTTAGTTTAAACCCTTTGAAACTTGACAGTTTTGTTTCAAGATTAAACTCCAATTTACAAGTTTGCCCTTAATGTTTATAATTTTACCAATGCACCAAGTTAGAATTAGTTTCTACTATTTGCAGAATTAGTTCATTTCAGAATGTCTTCTATATCTGTTAAGGATCATGTTTTGAGCTCTGAATGAAAACCGAACAATGTCAAAGTTTTAACAAGTTTATTGTTAGAAAATTTGGCTGGAAGGCTGGGACCGGAATCCGGGGTCGTCAGTTCTGGACACAGAATCTCAAGGTTAAGTTGGGTTAGGAACACGATATAATTTGTGAGAAAAAAGATCACCAACCTTTCCTGCTGAAATGAGGACCGGGTAGAAACAACAGCAGAAGTGCTTTGGTTCCGGGCTGTGTTGTCGGGAGGAGCGAATGGATCGCTGGACTTACTCGTGGTCAGAAACAAGGCAAGGGTCATGCATGGGTGGTCAGAGGAAGTTACCAAGTTTGAGGGAGGTGACTGAGCCGATGATCCAGAGGTGCGTTCCGAGGTCGAGATCCGAGAGGTCCGATGTGGCGCTGTGCCGTTCAGGGAGCAGGCGAGAGACAAAAWTCCAAAGGACAGAAAAAAGGTCGTTACCGTGAGAGCAGAAGGCAGGAGGGATCCGACAGGGGCTGAGGCAGGAGACGTGAAACCAGGAGACATGAGCAAGATCGGGGACATGAGGCAAGAGCATGACAAGGGACATGAACGCTGGAGAATCATAGGCAAGGCTGATGATAATCTGGCAAGGAGCTGAAGAATGAGACTGGGTTAAATACTGCTGCAAACAGGTGAGTGGAATGAGCTTGATTAGTGTTTCTGTGGCGTGAGGGGCAAGAGCAATGAGTAGGAGCTGGATGTGAACTGAAAGGCTGGGAACAAGACTTATGGTGCGTTCACACCGAACGCGATTTCAGCGTCAAAATCGCAGCCAACGCTGAAGTTTGAAGCTTGTGCACTTTGAGGTCAGACGCAGGACACCTGCGCTGCACGGCGACAGCCGCCCCGCCCCTCCCTCCTCTGTGGGGCTGTTTAATGTCGGACGAGGAAGTGGCTTTGCTTTATTTACAGACAGCCAGAACGTGTCACGTTCATCAGATAATTAATTCATAATTAATTCACCAGATAATTCAGAGTAGAGGCTCACAGCTCGTTTTCAGGACTATTTTTTTCAGTCTGATGAGTCGCTGCCACGCATTGCTGCGGATCAGGACACGACTGCAGCACTCATTTCAGCTAAAGAGCAGGAGCTCTGTCTGTTTCAGGTTAGTGGACATCATTCAGTAAACTGTCCCGTCGGGAAATATGTCGCTACGTCACACAGTGGAGTCTCTCTGATTGGTTGACGCTGCGCGTCGAGCTGCAAAAGTTCAGATTTTCTAACTTCAGCGATTTGGACGATTTGGACGATCTGAGCGTTCGACGCTCAGATCGTCCAAATCGTCCAAATCGCGCTGCTCTAATCGCGCTTGAGGCGCCGCAGAACTTCCCGACGTTGCTTGAAGCGCGTCCACCATAGACTTTGAATGTAAAYCTGCTGCTCCTGAYGCTGAAATCGCGTTCGGTGTGAACGCACCATAAGAGTGTGAACTGGGACTTGAGATGAAATAATAAAACTAAACTGGGACTAGATCAGGGCAGACAGTGACAGAATCATAACAATATCAAAATAAATGTTACTGCTTGATATCCTTAACTAATTTAAAAATCAGTCAAACTGAATAGTGAATCTTGAATCGAATCGAATCAATTTGAGAAATCTGAATCAATACCCAGCCCTAGGAGGGACCAGAAACTCAAAACAAGAGTCACTAGCTGCGTTTCCATTGACCATGAAAATGCGCAAATTAGAATTTCGAAAATAAATTTGCTCAATGGAAACACGTCAATTTCGAAAAAACTTCCTTTTTTTGACAAAGTGTTTTTGTGCTAGGATGAGGTGGTTTTTCGGCCGTATCAAAATTTGTTGTTTTTTTTTCCGCAAAACTGCAATGGAAACACTTTTTTCGCATCACAGGAGTCACATGATCAACAACCGGCTCTTTCTACTGGCGAAAAAGACGACGACGAAGAAGATAACAGGAAGTAGAGGTAGTAGTAAAATCATTGAAGTTGTAAAAGACAGTAGTAAACTCACTGACTACAATTTCCCAACAAAAATGCTGCATWTGCAGCCRCTCCCAAGTATAAGGGACTTGTCTCTGGAAAGCCTCGATAAAAGACGCCGACGTCTCCTCTGATGATGAGCGCTAGTRYCRTGGTAGCAATTATGCATGTGTTTACATCCATCGCCGCCATGTTTGTAATGACTCATCGTGAGAACAAATGTATTCACGCGTGACTTTAATAGCATTTCTTACTTAATGGAAACACCGCAATTGCGAAACAGTTTTTTTCAATATTAACAGAATGTCGACAGTTTTGCGCACATTTGCAATGGAAACGCAGCTAATAGCAACAGCAAAATCTTCTCTGCCATTGCCAATTTTTTATGTGCCCAACCCACATACTCAGCTCTACTGCTCATCCCGCAGATGCATGACCCTTACAAATGTGGCACTATTTAAAAGGGAATTTAACAGGCTTTCTAATGGTATGAGATTTATTGCCAAGAAGCATTATTACAAGAAAGAAATAATCAACCAAACACACATTTACTAACTTTTTGGGTTAAGTTTAGACGTAAATCCTAATTTAATACCAGATAACTATTAATACCGTCTGAACTCAGGAACCAAATACAGTTTTCAGGCCTCTGTACAAAGAGTTTTTTTTTTCCTCCCCCTCCCTGTGGAATTATAGGATATGTAGGCCAGTTGTTAAATTTGTTTTACAAGCATTTACTTTTGCAGTCAAGCGGCAGTGAGGGAGACGGAGTTCAGCGTGTCGGTTTCCCTTCCTCTTGATTTATAATGTATATGAGCACCTCTTTCCTCGTGTTAACATGTCATCATGCTGATGCACAAGTGTGTGTGAATGAAGTGTGTGTGTGTGAGGTTGAAAACTCCTCAGGATGTCTGTGTCCTGACTGGTTTGGCTTCTCAGTTCCCCTTCGCCTTGTTTCCAACATCCTGTTTTCACACACAAACACACCTGGGTCCTCATTGATCTGACGCTGAAAACCCGCCGAGGCTTAAACAAACACTGAACATCCCACCCCAACGTACAAGAATGACTGATTTCTGTTAGCTTTAGCTGTTTAAACATCCCAGAATTTGGCTAAATTAGATCAAATGATGAGCCATGTATTTAGAAAAACATACAGGTGTTTATTTGCAAAAAGAATCTGCAGCTTTGTGTTTGTTCAGTCATAAACGTAAAGGTGTAAACAACAGTCACAAAATAAAAACACTGTTGTGCTTGCTGTGTTTGGTCAGTTGCTTTCAAATTAAGACATTTGTTTATCTGTGATTTTCTGTTTCAGTAGAAACTTATTTGAATTCAGCGTTAAACAGATTTTTTAGTAGGTTTTGAGCTGGAACAGCAGCATCCAGTGTGGCATCCTGAGCAGGTAAATCTGGGTCGTTGGGGGCGTGTCCACCACACCCTCCTGGGCCTGCAGGTTAGATAAATAAACCGTTAGTGTCCTGTTACAACAGGTGCCTGTTTATCCTCCTTATCTAACAGTAATACACAGTACTTTGTATGTTTTTTAAATAACGTAATTCAGTTGACAGTAAAACAATGGGAAGGACTTCAGGCTTAATGCATGTCTGTTACATTAGATGGTAATAGTTTAAAAAAGCTTTTTTATTTTAACTGTTATTTGATTCTTGTTTCAACACTGTCTTTAATTGAGGGAAAATGTAGCTTCTAACTTCAGCATTGTCTTTAAAAGTTACTCTAACGTTAGCATCTGGCTTCTACAATAGGTCCAAATATGAGGCTAAAGTATATTGTCCTAAAATGCTAAGCTAAAATTAAGTCATAGCTTTGACGTTGTCTTTAAATATTAATTTAAATATTACCTGAAGTTAGCTTTATTCTTCAGTTTTGTTGTGAAAACACAAAGCTAAATTAAGCACATAGCTTTGGCATCATGTCTTTAAAAATTAGGCTAAAGTTAGCTTCTAGTTTAAGTATTATGCCTTTAAATCATTTAAATACAAAGCTTTGGCGAAAGGTTTTTAAACATGTGGCTAAAATTAGCATCTAGCTTCAGTTTTATTGCAAAAACATAAAGCTAACGTTAGCTCATACCTTCAGCATTGTGTCTTTAAAAATGAGGCTACAGTTAGCTTCTAGTTTCAATATTATGTCTTTAAATACAAAGCTAAAGTTAGCTTTTAGCTTTGGCATTATGCCTTTAAATATGAGGCTAAAGTTAGCTTCTAACTTGTATAAATTATTTAAAATGAGTAAAAACAATGTGATTATACAAAAACACAGTTGCTTATTTGTTTTGTCAGTATGCAAGCTGTGAACTTCAGTCATCATTTATCACCTTTTTGCACACACATCTGCTTTTGGACCTCAGACACAGTAATCATTATCTGGTTCTCTGCTAAGGATTTTTGATAATCTAATTATCCTGGTAACTTTTGTGTTTGTATGTTTTTGATTGCATTGGTCCACTAAAAACAATAAGATGTTATCCCAAATTGATAAAGAGACCAAACACCTGTTCTGGTGACGATGATACTCWGCTTTGCAGCCTCTTGTAATTTTGTCGTCTTTGTTCCCAAATGGAAACAGAGTGTTTGTGTACGTCTGTGTGGCTCATTGGTCTGTGTTTGGGTTTAGTCGAGGACTCTGGAACATGTTGAATTCATCAGAAAAATAACTGCTCCCATCTTTTTTTCCCTCCTTCATTCCCTCAATCAGTCGGTTACATTTTAGCATGAAATGAAGCGTCTGCTCGGAGGCACGATGTTAATGTGGGGATTCACGGTGGATGAATCTTGGTGTGGGTGTTCGTATGTTTTGTTGCATCGCTTGCCGCTCCCTTTTCATCTCAAGAGAATTCACTTCGTTTATTGACATAAATGTTACATGAGCCACACAGCTGTTGTATATAGTTTATTTTGAAAAGTAACAACAAAAGAATAAATAAAAATATTTACTGAACCTGTTGCAAAGCTCACATAATGCAGCAAAGGCTTGTATGAGCAGCCAGAAGCCACCYTGTGGGTTAAATTAATTTTGGAAACATGAAATCTTGGCACAAAGCTATTTTTTTTTCTGTGACAGATACAGGGGAGTAATGAAAAAAATTGTGTACAGCTCAACAAACACACTTAGCAGAGACCAGGAAGGGAAAAAAGGCTGCAGCCTCCCAGGTGTTTAACTCATATAGAGAAAAATAATAAAAATCAAAACTACTTTTTCTCCTCTCCTCTTCCTCTCGTCAGCCCATTTCTCTAGAAATATGGCTTCAAAAGGGCAACAAACAAATGTTTGACGATTTTTAACAGTAATAACATAGCAGCCTGTTTATTATTGTGTTCTAGGGATGTGCACTTTAAGCAAAAACAGCTTCAGCATTTTGGCTTTTAAAACAAGGGTAAAGTTAGCTGTTAGTTTTAATATTTTGCTTTAAAATAAATGGGTTTATACCTTTTAGCGTTTGTCTTTAAAGAACAAGGGCAATATTAGCTTCTAGCTTTAGCATTTTTAGCCTTTAAATACATTGGTAAAGTTAGCTTCTAACATTAGCATTTTGCCTTTAACTACTTGGTTAATTTAGCATCTTGCATTAGCATTTTACCTTTGAAGAACAAGAGTAAAGTTAGCTTCTAATTTTAGCATTTTTTCCTATAAGTACAAGGGTGAAATTAGTTTATACTTTTAGCATTTTGTTGTTTAAGAACAAGGTTAAAGTTAGCTCCTGCCATTAATATTTTGTCTTTAAATACATGGTTAAATTTAGCTTCTGGCATTAGTATTTTGCCTTTTAATATTTAGGATGAATTTAGCTTCTAGCTTTAGCGTTTTGCCTAGAAATACATGTGAAGTTAACTTCTAGCCTAGCGTTAGTATTTTGCCTTTAAATACATGGCTAAATTTAGCTTCTGACATGAGTAGTTTATCTTTGAATAATGATGGTAAAGTTTTTTCTAACTTTAGCATTTTGCTTTCATATGCATGGGTAAATTTAGCTTCTAGCTTTAGCATTTTGCCTAGAAATACATGGGTAAGTTTAGAATTTAGCTGTGGCATTTTCTCTTTAAATGCCTTAATTGAATTGTTAATGTACTCATAAAATTTGCTCAAGTTTTTAAGTATTTTTTTTTGTTTTGTTAAGAATTGCCTGTTAAAAATATTAAACTTTTTTCAGTTTATAAATCAATGTCAGTTTTTCTGTCATTATTATACCTGCACATAATTGTCTTTATATTTCTGCCATGCATATGTAAAATAAATGCAAACATCCCTCAAACGTCTGACATCACAGTTCGTATTTGTTTTGACAACTTGACCGACCTTCAGCWCCTCGCTCTCGTCCTTATTAATTCAGTTTAAGTCCAATCACACAAACTCAGACATGTGAAATGAGATTTTAGCAGAGGCTGAATTGGAGCACAGCCGGGAAACAAACCTTCCTTCACAGAGAAACTCCCCTCATGTCGCTAAATCACCTTTCTGCACTTTTATTAATTTTAACTTTTTGTAAAAACCGAGGTGGAGGAAATCATGAGGCTGGGGATGGTGGGGTGGGGTGGGTATYGGTGGTTTTATGGATCTTAATGGGCTCATCTAAATGTAAATGAGCAGCGAGGAGGAGACAAACTGTCTGCTGCTTGAATGGTGAAATGTTTAGAAGGAGGCAAATTGTGTTGTTTAGTCACAAACTTCATTTCAGTTTTTACAAGGAAAGAGGATATTAACTCCAAGGTGCTGCTGCCATGTTTCAGCACAGACTGTAGCAGGTGTCATGCTTTAAAATCTCATTTTACTTGGAGGAAAATACAGAATTATCTCTCTAATGTTCATATTCAAAGAGAAAAGTATAATGGAAGTCTGTCAACTCGTAAAGCATCAAAACCCTGGCTTTCTTAAAATTCAAAGTATGGTACATGTATGATGTGAAATGGCAGGGTGGCAATATTACTACTTCTCTTATAAATACTTAAATACTTTAAGTAAATTCAAGGTAAAACACATTTATAAACTGTTGTTACAACAGATGCTGTTCAATAATTCTGGGAAACTAAAATGTTTAACAAACAAAAACCAGAAACTTTAGGTGGMAGTACAAGGAAGTGTAAAACATTTTTGTCTCATGTTGTTTATGCAGCTGAGACGTTTTTACTAGAAGATATTTGAAGGTTGTATTCTACAAGGACATGTTCCTCCAGGAGTAAAAAGTGAGTATCTGTGATATAAATGTCAGTTTTCTGCTCAGTTATTGCTCTGCAGAAACTATCCACAATCCTGATTTGAGTATTTTTGGCAGTTGGGTCTCCAGCTGCTCCGTTAGCAGGTCAAACTGGGATTTGTCTTGTTGATTACTGCCCAGCACTGCAGATATAACCACCCATGGTCCGTGTGTGTGTGTGTGTGTGTGTGTGTGTGTGTGTGNGTGTGTGTGTGTGTGTGTGTGTGTGTGTGTGTGTGTGTGTGTCTGAGGATTAACTATATTAGCCGTGTCAGAAACACACATGTGGTCGGCGCAGATGCTGTGGAAACTCAATTTGTGCTGTTGGACTGATTTAGGTTGCCAGGAGTGGGGAACACGCTCAGAGTGTGTGTTYGTGTTGCAGTTCTCGGAGGCCGTTGCGGGTGTGAGTGTGTTAAACGCCAGCTGTGCGGCTGGTCGTGTGGTTTGGATTCTGTCAAACCGAGGCAGAGTTCAGACTTCTGAGACCCCGATGTCACGGCTTCAAACCAGCGTGGGCTCAGGACGACACCCACAGCGTGTAAAAATGTAAAAATAAACTCAGGATGTAACGGGTTGGTTAAACTTTATGCTGATGAGACTTGATTGTGCGAACGGTTCACAATCATTCACATTATCAGTCATTTGTTCTTCTGTTCAGTTTTTAGCATGTATGTCATTGTGAAATTTTTGTGCTATTTTAAAAATTAATATATCAAAACTTTCAGCTCCTTTAAGATATTCCGGCTATGATTTTTGGTATTTCCGCTATTTATACGTCTTTTTTAGCCATTTCTCTTTTTCAGCCACATTTTCCCCATTGAAAATGAATGGAGCTGTTTTTTTTTCATCCTTAAAAATCTTCAAAATGTTTCTAAATGTTTACAGCACCTTACACTGATCTTTTTAACTTCTTTGTTCCAATTTTAGCTTATTTCTTTTCGCTAATTTTAGCTTCTGTTATTTCAGCTATAATTCTACCCCTTTCTGCTATTTTCTACTTTTTGTGCCTCTTTCTGCTAATTTGAGCGATTTCTGCTTTTTGCAGTTGCTTTCTGCTATATTCTGCCATTTGCTGCAATTTTTGCTAATGCTTAGCTGTTATTAACTTAAGTTAGGCTTTTAAGTTAAATACACATTTTGGTGACTGTTTCAGCTCCTTTCTGCTTACTTCAGAAAACTTGTGTTTCTTATGCTTTGTTATGCTAAATTAAGAAATTACAGCATTTTAGCTGTTTTAATACACATTTTAGCTGTTTTACGAGAAATTGTCCTTTTTGTACTTGTGCTTTTTTTCAGCCAGTTTTACATTTTTTACACCACTTTAACCATCTGGGTGCTAATTTCATTTTGTGTTTGCTACTTTAGCATTATTTCATGCTAATTTTAGATTTTTTCTTTTTTGTCAGCTATGATTCTGCTCCTTTCTGCTGTTCAAATTGAACTAGCAACTGTTTTGCTATTAAACATTTTCAGCTTCATTTCAGCAGCTTTCAGCAATAAGTATTCACTAATATTTTCACAGGAAATGCTATTTCTCTTATTTCTTCATGCTCTTTTTGTAGAATCAGCTGACCTTTCCTCTGAAGATTCAGTTGTTTATTTTATTTCCTTCAGCGTTAAGCCCTCTCTGGTGCTGGTCATTATTTAAACACAATAATTTAAGTAAAACAAAGAGTTTTTTTCAGTGTTTCACACCCAGTTATTGTGGTTGTGTAGGAATAGTTCAGTAGTTACACCCTTCAGAAACACATTTCCTCTCAGATCTTCACAGAWGTTTCAGTGTTTTTCTTTCTTTCCTGGGTATGAAGTGAAAGGCACTGGAGGTTGAGTTTGAGGTTTTCTTCTTCAACATGTAGTTTGTGAAATGAAGGCTTTTTTCCCTGCTAACATCACCTTCAGCCACAAAAACTGAAACAAGCCGTAAAGAGAAGTAAAACACAGAGTTCAGCRGGTCGATTTAACACAAACTGACTGTAAGCTCACAGAAACAGACTCCTGCTGTTTCTCCTCTCAGCTGGCTTTGTAACCCTGTCCAGTTTTTTCYTTCTTCTTTTCTAAAGGGCTAATATTCATGTTCTTACTGTTGACGTGAGCTGAAACCTGAAGTGTAAAAAGCGAAACGTCGAGGTCCAAGGTCACACTTTACCACTCTGCCACTCCTCAGGCTGTGATGGAGGCCGTTACAGATGATCACATGATGAAGAGTAAATATAATAGATGTGAAAGTTGGAGCACAAATCAAGTCACTATCTACAAGGAAACAGTGTTTTAGGAGCACCGTATTGCTGGGTTGCGGTCATGTGACCCGGATGAGGCGCGAAATTCAGATRTGGGACAGCTCCGGTTCAAAACACAGTGAAATGGATCCCACGTTAAAGCCCTAAATGGGCTGGCACAGACAAGATATTGCAAAAAATTATGCGCACATTTAGGATCTGATCCATATTGTCTTAATAAAAAAGACGTCATATAATCTGGAGGATTTGCCGGCGTCGAGGTGATTGATAAAARCTMTCTGGTGCTGCAGAGCTCGTATTATACGAGGAGCCAGATAAAAGCTTTCAAAAGCCTCKAAGCTGTTTTATGTACGTTTTTTTATTCAAAAGAGCCTAAAACGTTTCAAGAAACTGTTTCGTATTTACAAGAAAATAAACTTAGCACAAAAAGTACGAATATTTGTGTTTGGTAGGTTATTTCTTTGTTGTAACAATTCTTAGTAATGCATCTTGAATGTCCATTTTAAATGGCGCCACATTTATAAGGAACATGCATTTGTGGGATGCACRCGTGGAAAATTTATCACACAGCTTATTCTTCCATTGACTCATTTGATGTTTGGTGGACTGGATGAATGAAGTTTAAAGAAACAAGACATTTTATCAATTTAACAATTTATTTGATTAACAAACAGGAGCCTCAGTAGCACGTGGAAGAACCATACGCAGCCACAACATCCTGGCTCCACTGCTGTGGGACGGCATCTCGTTCTTCAACTAGCKTTTGTTGTAAGTTTAAGTTTAGTTTCGGAAAAAATAAAATAAGAGATAGGGTGAGAAGCTCGGTCATCCGGGAGGGACTCAGAGTAGACCCGCTGCTCCTCCACGTCGAGAGGAGCCAGTTGAGGTGGCTTGGGCATCTGGTAAGGATGCCTCCTGGACGCCTCCCTGGTGAGGTGWTCCGGGCACGTCCCACCGGGAGGAGGCCCCGAGGAAGACCCAGGACACGCTGGAGGGACTATGTCTCTCGGCTGRCCTGGGAACRCCTTGGAGTTCCCCYGGAGGAGCTGGAAGAAGTGGCTGGRGAGAGGGAGGTCTGGGCCTCCCTTCTGAAGCTGCTGCCCCYGMGACCCGACCCCGGATAGGCGGAAGAAAATGGATGGATGGATGGATGGATGGAAAATAAAATAAAAAACAGCTTTCCATAGCTGACAGGACTCGATAAACTCTATTTTTTACTCACCATGTCAGAAATCAACATGTTCTTAGATTTACCTGAGTTTTAAGTGTAAGCAGCGACACATCAACATATCTCTGTAGTTTCGGTGAAAAGACGAAGCTGTTGTGAGACCGAGCAGCAGTTCTGGAGATCCGTGCTCCTCTCAGATTAAAACCACATTCATTGAGCTGCACATGCTGCTGTTTGCTCACATTTGGGGAATGTGAGCGTCTTGCCAAGCAGCTCTGCAGCTGACTCTGGGCAGCACATGGAAATACCTCCGCTGCTTCCACCACGCAGGCAGCTGTGGCCGTTTTACCAATAAACCTTTTTACTACGGTTTGTCAAAATCAATGGAACGCTTATTCTTGTTCTTCTGCAGTTTGTTAAATACAAACATTTAGCGTTTCTGCAGAGCGAGCAGCGGCTCACATGATTACCCACAATGCCAGTTGGCAGTGAACGGTGTGGCGTCAGTCCCGTGGTTTCTGGCTCCGGCTTCTTTATTTCCCATTCAGGAGATCCGGTTTTATCTGGCATCTGGGTGTGAAAAGTTAATACAGTTTGGATGGCTGGACTCTGCCACCCTCTGTGTGTTTGTGTGTGTTATTCAGAATATAATCCACATGAATTAAGATAAATCCCGGCCTACCAAATGGAAGGGATTTTGGACGAGTGTAATTGCTGAACAAAATGGAGCTTATTCSTTTGCACAGAGTTTTATGTCAGTTACAACCTTCAAACAGCACTTTTCTTTCTGGGGTTATTTTTATTTTTTGGAGGATTTTATGAGGCCGTAGCTGCACAACGTCTCAAAAGAGTTTCCTTTTTTGGAATAAAAACAACTTCTTGCACTTTTGAATTCATAAACTTTGGTTTCCTCGACACACTTGGCAGTAAAAGATCCATTTTCAGCAGTGGTTGTGCAAAAGGGGAATTGATGTTGGCCGGTCCAATAACCTCCCTGTGTTTCATCACTGCAGTGTTTCTGTCTGCGGAGCTAAAGCAGCCAGAGAGAAAGTCCCTGAGAGTATCACAAGTTTTAGAAAAATCTCAGTTTTTATATTTGCTCCCAAAAATGTGTAAAAACTCAGACGCTGACCTTCAGTTTACAGCTCGTTTGTGGAATAAATTGTGSGGTGGTGKGCACCAGCCCGCTAAAGCGCAAATTCGCTAATTGCGGACCTAAATATTTTATTTGCGCTTTAGCTGTGTTACTAATTTTTATAATTCATAAGCAGATTTGCGCTTTCT
>NW_013952541.1:1140371-1141895 GCF_001266775.1 Austrofundulus limnaeus
GTGTGTGTGTGTGTGTGTGTGTGTGTGTGTGTGTGTGTGTCGTAATATTTATAAAAGCCCATCACTTCGGCTGAGTGTTTGTGTTTTCTCAGTCGGTCACATCTGGGAGATGCCTGCTCCTGCAGCTGCCAAAGCCATCAAGTGATCAAGAGAACAGTTGCATTTTTCAAAGCGTTGGAGAGTTTTTCTTTTTGTTGCTCCAAATAGTTTCAGACCTTCAGGCACTCAGGAGGAAAAAAAGCTCTACCAACACCAGTTTTATGATTTTATTTATATATATATAAACTTCCTTTTTGGTCAGTTTTTTGTTTGCTTAACGCTCATTTCCATCTGCCACAATGAAAGGCAGGCGATCATGTGTGTAAATTAGCATCTGTGCGTGGCTGTAACTCAGTTTTACAGATACTGGGCGTGAATCCTGTGTGGTGGTAGCTGAGAGTCATCCACTAAATGTACAGATCTGTGTTTCAGACTGTGGCAGCAGGTGACATGCAAAGAACTCTCCTTTTATTATGGAATTGGAAAGGTTTTTAGGAAGGTTTTTTTTTTTTTGTCTTTTAAAGTCAAATTCAATAAAAAAAAATTATATAATTATTATTATTATATAATAATTGTTGTTGTTGTTTATATTATTATTATTATTATATTATTATTTCTAATTATTATTATTATCATTATGAACAGTACAGATGTGTAAATGAGACATGTAAGCCTATTATTCCGTAGGTTAAAGTTTCCTCCTCGTCCTGTCAGAGAAGAGGAGAAGGCAGGTCGGAGGTTAAGCTGTAAACCAGACGCAGTTTGTTTTTGTGATTTATGTGTTTGTCAGAAGTCTAACTGTCACCGTCTCGGCCCTCAAGGTAAATATAATCTGAGTGACGGCCAGGCGCTGCTGAAGCACAGGTGTTTGGGTGTCGGAGCACCGCAGCCTCAGCAGGATTCAGTATCAAAGGTTGTCAAAGTCTAACTTTGGGCTTCTCTCTTTTATTTTTTTATTTATTTTACAGGCTGTGGGGGTCTTGACTCGGTCCTTCCAATCATCAAGTGTAGTTGTCAGATAATGTTTTACCAAGAGACCTCCTTGTACATTTGTCTGATTTTTTTTACCCAGTAGGCAACATGACTTATTGTCATTTACATTTAGTAATAAAATATTTCTTTTTGTTTGTTGTTTTTAATATAAATAAATTTGACATTGGCTTTTAACTTTTTACACACAGATTTGATCACAGAAGTAATATTAGGATGTTTGACTGACAGGAAGGAGTAATATTTGGGTTTTATTTGKTTTAATACAGGTTGTGTGCTCAAACTGGGACTGGATGTTCACTTTAATGTAGCTTTAGAAAGACAGTACTTTGTAAAAATACAGATCCTCAAAAGAATTTGTCAAGTATTTTTTTTATTGTAACTTTTATTTTTCTTTTGTTACATTCAAAACATAAAAACGGGTTTTTTACTACTTTACTTAAAAATTAAACGCGTCGTTACACGCTTCAAATTTAAATATGACCAGAACTCATC
>NW_013952541.1:1142192-1147548 GCF_001266775.1 Austrofundulus limnaeus
ATATACCTCTGCCAAATTGTAAATAAATATTAAAAAGAAAATTAAGAGGAGTTATAAATACAGCGGCAAACATAATGCATAAAAATACTTAAACAGGTTTTTTCTTCAGACCGTTAACAGCTCRTTGTCGCCACCTTCTGGTCTGGAGTATGAAGCTGTGGCTGAGCTGAACAGCTGAGCAGAAATGACCAGCGCTTTTAGACATGCAGACATTTTTAACGTAGCGTCACAAGACTTCATGCATTAAAACAAATTATTCASCAGTTTCTGAAGCTGGAAAACAAAACTGACACCAGAACAAACAAAACCTGTGAGTGACTGCTTTTATATGCTGAYGATTCTTAGATATTTATGTCAGATTTACTGTTACTGGAACAATAAAAAGATCTTTTACAAACAAACCTCTTCACTTCAGATAAATAAATGATTACTGGTCTTTTGGGACCAGAAGGGTGAAGTGTAAACACTTTTTTTTCTTAACRCAGAACACATTTAATTCTAAAATGAGCTGATTGTAGTACATCAAGAAAACATTATTTTCTGTTTTCTTTTTAATCCAAGCTGTTGTAATCTATATTAATCACACGACTCTTGGCCTGTGGGATCTGATGGAAAAACTGACCCTGTGACCCAGATCTTCAGCTGTGAGCTCAGACCATGAGGGCCTGATGAGGGGACTTTCCTGGGACATGTGGGCCGGTTCTGTTGAAGCGTCATGAAGAAAAAAAAAAGAGCTGCAGGAAACCTCCCTCTATAACTTCATTATCACGGCTCGGCTTTCAGGACGTAAAGTTTATCTGGATAATTAGACACAAAGGAGCCCAGTTTAATGTTTTTATGCCTGAGATTTTTTTCCCAGTTTTATTGGAAAAATCCCAGAACTTGAAGGAAACCACTTGACGAGACGAACTTCCAGCACTTTGACACAAATATGTTGTGGTTCCTCGTACGAAATCAGTTTTTTTGTTTGAGTATTCCTCTCTGCCTGCGCTGTAGCTCAGCTGTCAAACAGATGTGTAAAGAAATGTTTTTTACTGGTTGCTACCTCTCCGATGGTCCAGACCTCTGAGTCTGTCCCAGGACTACACACAGTAACGCTTTCTTCTTTTGTTTTCTTGTTGGATGAATTTGCAAACAGCAGCAGAAACATTAGATTTTTTATTTATTCATCCACATGGCCTCTCTTTGTTGGTTGTTGTCGTCATGGTAAGTCAGAGGGATGGGAGTCAAACTACCTGAGGGGTTCCAGGCTGCAGATCGTGTGTGTGTGTGTGTGTGTGTGTGTGTGTGTGTGTGTGTGTGTGTGTGTGTGTTCCTCTCACCTCCCTGTGAAGTCGCCCGGCTAACAAACCTCTGTGTTTGTTTAGCTGATGTCGCCGGGCAGCGTGTTCAGGCTGAGCTGGACCAATGAGGATAAGAGGGGGGCGGAGCCTCACACAGACACACTTTTCTCTCCGGTTTTTACTTTTTGTTTTGTTTTGTTTTGTTTTGTTGTTATTGGAAGGTAAACAGTGATGTCAGTGTGAGTCAGTTTAGTTGCTGCAGTGTTTGTGCACCTTCAGTTTGTTCTGAGCTGCTTTCAAACTAATAAGCTGATGCTCTTTGAGTGTTTGCAATAATTAAGTGTGTGTGTGTGTGTGTGTGTGTGTGTGTGTGTGTGTGTGTGTGTGTGTGTGTGTGTGCCGCTGATGGAGACTAAGCTCTTTGTTTTTTTACTCACTGCACTGTAGATGCAGACATCAGTTTGTCTTTTATTTCTTCTGATGCCTTTGAACGCGACACTTGGTGAGTTCGTTTTTCTCTCATCGGGTGAATTTAGGATCTGATTTTCTTCATCTAAATCCCAAAACTGGAAGATTTTTTCACATTTTTTCCCTTTAAACTTGACTAAAGTTTGACGTTTGCATGTATTGTTGCATTTGTTAATCTCTTGTAGTGACAGTAGCAGCTGGTTTTGAGCTCATCGTGTTGACATGACGAGCTCGGAGCTGTTTCTGGGTAAACAACAGAAAACTGATGGAAACCATGAGGAACTCCATACAGTGAAATGTTTTAAAGAGTCTGAAACTCTTCAGAACTCGTGACTTTAAAACAACGCCAGCTTTGTTTTGCAGACGTTTCTGTTTATATTTAGTTTTTGTTGAAATGTTTTCTAATACTTTTTTTTTTGCAGTAACAAAGCCTTGGCTTAAAAATGTTTTTCATCTTTGTCCAGTTTGCAGATTTTTGCTATTATGACTCCTTGAGACCAGTGATTGTTTGTTCTACTAATTAAACAAAATCAACCAAAACTAGTTGAACCTGTTAGGACCTGGCGTCCACATATGTGGACAAAAATGCATGCAATGCAGGCGGGGGTATTCAAATGGCCCGTGGGCCAGACTTCCAGGTTTTTTTACTTAATTAATTCTAAAAGTACATTTTAAACAACTATAATAATAATACTTGTTCTGTTAGATACTGCAGTGCTTCACCCCCACCCCCAGGATGTCAGCCCCAGAGCAATCAGTTGCATAGCCCTCCTTTAAACCATTAGAACAAACTGATAGGATTTACACATTATCACATATTACAGTTGGTTTAACTTATATTTCCAGATACTACCTGGGACATATTTTTGAAAACCAAGTTGTCAGATGATTTCCTCTGTTTTTTACCGGAGGTTGATACCCTCACAAATGATTTAAAAAAAAGTCAAAAGGTCTTAAAGGAATTTTAGGGTCAACTACTAAGGGGTTAAGTGGGTGAGTTTTCCACCTCAGCCTGCAGGTGCTGCTGTTCTTCTTCATTTCTTCTCGTGAACGTCTGAAACGTCCGTAAATAAAAACCAGCCTCTTGCGGGGCGTGTGAAGTCTTGTTTTTACTGACTGCTGAAGAAGTGTCGGCGTGTTGCAGAAATCACTTGTCCGTGCAACATTTCAAACGCTCGTTTTCTGATGCGCTGTGAGCTTATTGTCACGAGGTCTAACGTCACATTATTTATTATTGATGCTTTGATTTGTTTGGATTTGAAAGCGTTTCTTGCAGCAAAGCTCTTGTGGGATCTGGTAGCACTCTGAGTGTTTGTAAAACCGAGTTGTAACCATTTAATGGYGAGTTCTCGACGTACATCATTTAATTTCTGAGGGTTTCGTTAAAGCCCCTTCATTGGCTTCTGAGATATTCTGCTTAAAGTCACGAGGATTAGGAACACGTAAAGCAGATGAAGATAATTTATGATGTAATTTAAACATTTGATCTGGTTGTTTAGCTCACAYTGTCGTGCTTTTATTTTGAAGGCCGATGATGAAGCCCCCTCTCTAATGAACTGCCAGCACTAACGAAGCCCCGCGCTGCAGACAGATTTCATTTCCTCGCTTGTTTCACGCGGTCAAACAGAAACTCTGATGCSGGACTTTCCATCCAGACTTTCTTACGGCGCTTTTAAAGGTTTAACTGCWACTAAAACCTTCACGGGTGCTTATAAATTTCCAGATGTAGGCTTTAAATGATTGTAAAGTGAATTTATGATGGTTACCGTCTTAGACATTATGGAAGCCAGAGGAGTCAAAGTGATGCTGAAGCAACTTTTGATAAGTTTTGGTTCTCAGAGTTTGTTCTTGTTGCTGCGTTTGTTGTCGAGTCTCCAGAGTTTAAAAGGAAAACTGGCAAAGTGATGCTGCGCACAGGATGTTTTCTAACCCTGAACTGTCTTCTTACGAACGAGGAAGAAAAAATGTTTTATATTGTGATGAAAACGACTGAAGTCCAGCTGACGAAGCAGAAATTAAAAACCTCTGAAAGCGTGACGGCAGACTTCCTGTGAGTGTCTGCACCTGCACGGAGGTGAGCTTTAGTGCTGACTCAGCTTGTTTTACTACAAACATCCAACTGCTCACAGTCAGTTACAGGATTGTGTGTGTGTGTTAACTGTTGGGTGTTCCCTCYTGTCTCATGTGTATTCAGTTTGCTTTGTTTTTGTTTTTTTATTGAGAACAAACTGAAAAGGCCCATGTTGCAGACTCACACACAGACCTCTGTGTGCAGACCAGGGGCTGGGTGGGTGGTACATCAGCAGATGTATTAATGCTTCAGGCTCTATCTCAGTAAAAAGCCTTGGATTATTTGGGAGGTGCAGTCCGCTCGGCTGCCTTTGTCTCTGGTGAAGCATAAAGATGTTTGGACTCGGATTAAAAAAMAAAACAAAATGGAAAGCAATGATGTGCAATCCTCAAACTCATATTTTATTAAACTTCAGATGTTAGAGCTGAGAAACTGTCGTATTGAAGAAAAATAAGAATTTAGAATTTGATAACGGCTGTAAAAAAGCGATAAAAGTAAATGTTATGAATAAACTTTAGATAATTAGGTTGGATGACAACAGGTCAGTAAGAAAACCAGGTTTTAAACAAATGTTTTAGAGAAGAAAACAGTGGTTGTGGATGACTCTAAACCATGGCTAATCTGTTTATGGATCATCTGCCTCACTGGTTTTATTAGGTCGCCTTCAGGACCAGATCTGGGATCTGCCTGGTTAAATAAAGGTTAATAATAAAGTTCTGAGCACGTCATGAGGAGCTCTGTTTGTGTTTTTCTGTTCTCTTATYTGTGGTGTTGGAATGTAGAAAATCACAAAGATCAGCTCTGTTTCCTTTTTAGGACCTGCTCTTCATTCTCATTCTCCTTCATTTCTCCTGCTAGTTTTAGTCTTTTTATTGTTATTTCTCTATCTTCTTCATCCTGCGGGCTCCCCCCCCCCCCCCCCATATTTCTGTCTCTTGTTATATCCCTCCATCTTCTTTGTCATGGTTGTTTGACTTGCTTTGCCTCTCTCACACTGTATATGGTCACAGAGGCTCGGCTGGCTGTTTCAGCACAAACCCACTCCCCTCGCACATTCCTGCACCACAGGAAGACAAGAGTAAAAAAAATACACTCAGGGTGTGATTGTGTGCAGAGTGTGCTTGGATTTTAAACTGGACGTCTGAAAATTGCACCTGGAAGTTTCCTCCTTAATGCGAGAGCTTCACTCTGCCAAGCACATGTTAAAACTGACAGCAGGAGTTTTTCCTGTAAGTGGCCAGAAACACGTTAGCAGAGTGCACCACGCTGGCTGGGATACTTTTAGAATGAGTTTAACTAGCTTAGCTTAAAAATAACACCTTCTTGAAGATGCTAAAACTGAGTTGAGAAGCTAATTGAGTAGCTAAAAGTAGCAACATCCTTGCTAAAAGTAGTAAGACACTAGCGAAGAACTAGTAGTAACAAAAGAAAGCTAAAACCTAAAAGAAGCAGAACACTAGCTAGAAGCTAAAAGTACATAAAGACTCACTACCTTAGCCAAACTGCCCAAATCAAATTCTGGAAGTGGTCATTC
>NW_013952541.1:1147995-1150114 GCF_001266775.1 Austrofundulus limnaeus
ATGGAATTGAAAGTGAAAGTAGTCAAACTGAATTTTTAATAAACCAAAATACAGTTTCAAAGCAAATAATTCAAATTCAAAATTTTAAATTCAGTTTCATTTTAGTAAAATTCATTTTCAAACCAATGCATTCAATTTCAAATTATGCACATTCAGATTCAACCTGAGCAATTCAAATTCAATTCCTGCTGGCACAAGATTTATCCCATAACCCACCCCCTCTGACCCCCCCAACCAAAACAATAAACCTGTTCTGGTGCATTGGTGCTTTGCATCTGAGGGTCAAATACGATACCGCAGTATCTAGTTAATAGTTTGGGTTTGTGCAAAATATTAGATGATTGTTACACAGTTCAGTACAAATAATACAGAAGGACAAGAAAAGTAAGGAGGTATCAAAAGAGAAATATGGGGGAAAATGATGAATTCAAAGAAAGAAAATAAGGAGAATCTGTTGCCTGTGGTTTCATCATCTCTTAGTCTCATCACAGTTTTTCACTCTAAGACCTGTTTCGAAGCAGACTTCAGTGTTTTTCAGATAAATATCTTTAAAAAAAAAAGCATTTTACAACCAGAAGTTGAAATATTCAAAGGCATCAGCTGCTGGTGTTGGTTTGTGTTTGTCCTACACATAAATTCTCCCAGTCATCAGCTCTGAGGATCACCATTAACAGGCAGCAGCTTTTATCACAGGAGCATCAGCTTTCTTCAAACAGGCGTGAAGTTTGAGCGTGAGTGTCTGAACAAACTGATGTGTGAGGAGCTGATGAGACGATACGAGCGCTCACCAGACTGTGAAATGTCTCCGAGCCAGGCAGCGCTCGCTCAGGAGGCGACCACCAGAGACAACAGCACGGTGAGGCGTCGGTGAGGAGGGAGTGTTTTGTGATGTGCCGTGCTGAATCTAAATCTTCTCCTCTCTACCTCGGCCTCTATCTGCTCTTTATCTCTGATTCCTGTCGTGTCTCGCCTTTGATATGGGCCCACAAAGACTAACTTGTTTAGTTTCTTCCTGCCTTCGCCCCCAAGAGAACAGAGGAAATTCACGATACCCACTTCTGCTGCTGTCCTTACACTCAGCTGCAGATAACCTCTTCATACGAGTCAGGAGAGAAACATCCTTTGATTCTTTCTTTTCTGCTCAGCTGATGATRTTTATCAGCAAGTAATTCTCAGTAAAAAAGGTTTAAATCCTCGACTGGGTTGTGAGGAGTTAAATCTTTTTGTGTGTTGTGTTTATTTCTGTATTTGTTTGAAGTGTTGCTTCTTTGTTGGGTCACCACCTTGACTCTTCAACCCTCCACTTCAGCTTTAAAGATAAAACTAAGCTCTGCTGTCCGACTAGTTTTAGATGTTGCTCTGCTCCGACACACCTGATTCAGATTACCACGATAAGTTCTGTTAATCGTCCTTTCAGATCAGGTGTGCTGGAGCAGAGAAACGTGAAACATGCAGGATAGTTGTGCCCAGGGATTGCATCACTTACTTTAGAAAACAAACTGAAAACATCCTTCGTCTAAAATGTTCTATTTTCTTGTCAAACCAAAGCTAAGCTCATAAACTACTCTCCGTTATTTGTTTCACATTCACTCTAAAGGTATTTGGGGAAATTTCTTGCTGTTTTTAAAAGTTCAATCCAATTAAGTTAAACTGCTCCTTTTGGTCCCAGAGGATAAAAGGCTGCTGCGTTTGTCAGCCACGGGTAGATTAAGTTCAGAAAACTAAGCTCTCTGCTTTGGATTATTCAGCAGGGGAGACTCTTGGCCTGCAGGAATCCTGTCTGAATGTTAAAGGATGGATTATTTTCACCTGAGGTCAACTGAAGGGACCTCGCATTTACAGTTWTTTTTAATAATTAATACATGCTTGTAGAAGTTATTGACATTGTTGTTTTACATCGCATTACTTTATAAATGTAAAATGATTAAATGTTTCTGGATATTGTGAGAAAAAATACCTGAACAGAAAAGCTGATCAATACATAAGAGGATTAGAGCAACTTGGGGGGAGGACTTTGGTCTCTGCATTCTGATTTAAAAAATCTGAATTCTGAATTTCATTTAAAATTTCTAAGAAAAAAACTGAATTCTGAATTTAATTTAAAATTTCTAAGAAAAAA
>NW_013952541.1:1151274-1155423 GCF_001266775.1 Austrofundulus limnaeus
GGATTATATAAACTGCAAAATATCAATAATAATTGTGTTAATATTATTATTAATAGTTTTAATGATTTCAACATCATCAGTCCTTTTTCTCTGCTCAGACACCAGCATGTACAGTAATGATAAATCCAGACTCTTGATTGTTTAGCGTTAGCCGTTAGCTTCAGCAGCCGATCACACGCTCACCTGGTTTCTGAGCTCCAGCTGTTCTATATAAACTCCTCGGAAGACATTGATTATGGCGCCCCCTACAGGTTTACATGTCCAATTATTTTTCTCCTCCATACTCATAACATTTTTTAACTACCTTGTTAAAATCTTCTCTGTAGTCCCTGCGGTTTGGGCTGCAGTATGACTTTTATTGACGGAAGAAAAATAATGATGAATAAATAAAAAATAACAGAACAGATACAAAAGGGTTCCATGCTCCGCTGGAAATCATACATCCCTAAACATGTGACAACAGTTTGTTTCCATCACCTGAATGTGTCTTTTTCAATCCCTCACATAAACCTGAAGTCACTCCGAGGAGGAAATTTAAATAATGAACGATGGAATTAAAGTTGAGGATGAAAGAAGAGAAAAAAAAACCAGCCGTCTGATAAAATGAGTTTCAGCTCTGAGTCCTTTAGTTTTTATCTGTGATGATGCAGGTGAGCCGGTCCGTGTGTGTGATGACCAATCAGGTCGTCTCCAAGCTGCTGAGGTCCAAGGAGGCGTCGGCAGCTGTGGACGTCCGGATGTGGCCCCCCGTTATAGACACAGGTACACACAGATATACACACACAGATATACTGTATGTACACACATGTACACACAGGTACAGAATCATTACGTATTTTTTATTTCCAGATGATTTGCCAAAGAAGAAACCTCCTCTGCTGTTCAAACCGTCCAACCCTGACATGCTGGCCTACCTGGACTTCAGCGTCTCCACCACCGGCATGCTCGCTGGAGTCAAAGTAAACAAACACACAAACAAAGTAAACAAACACCTGTTTGAGCCTAAAACGTGTAGAGCTCTGGCATCATCATCATCATCATCGTCATCAAAGGCACAGTTTTGTTCTGACTCACTGTGAGCAGCTGACAGTTAAAAGATAAAAACCACGTTTGATTCCCAGTCCGGTGAGACAAACCCAGGTCCTGGACTGGACTTCAGCTCAGATGGTTGTGGGTGAAAATCCACAGAAACGGTCAGGATCCCAGTGTCTGCAGACCCCCAACATTCAAACCGTTCAGTTTTAGTGAAGCTCAAAGCTCCGCTGTGTGTGTGTGTGAGACGGTCGACGTGTTGCTTTGTGTTACAGCTACAACAGAAAAACACACAAAAGCTTCATTAAGGAGCGTTTAGTGAAAACAGGCTCTAATCAGCGACACACAGAGGAAATCCAGAGCAGGAAGAAACAACGCCGACATGTTTTCTCCTGAGCAGCTCAACTGTTTGTTGATTCAGATTAATCACTGGTTTTAATGAGCCGATCGGAGCAGGAATATTAACACTGCTGCTATAATCCTCTGAGCAGTTTCCTGCTTTTAATCTGTCAGATTTATTTACATTCATCTGTAGAGTTTCTGTGTTTCATCGTAAATTATAGATTTATTATTCCACAAACGCTACAATTAAACTAAAAATCCTTTTTTTTTTCTATAAACACTGAAACTGAGCTGTTGAAGCTAAAAGTTGAACTCTGGCTGATTGAAGCTAAATGCTAGCTAAAAGCTGAAAATAGTAAAATGTCAATTGTAACGCTGAATCAAAAGCCAGTCGGGACAACTAAAGACCAAATCCATGTCCAAAACAACAACCTGGAGCTTAGTGTTAGTATTTAAATTAGGGACAAGTCCTGTGGAGTGACAGACCAGAGTGGTGCTTCCTAGTTTTAGTATTTGAGTTGTTTTTATTTCTTCACGTTTAATCGTCTGGATTTAAATATTATTAGTACTGAACCCTTAGTATTTATTTGTTAGTATTTAGTCCTTAGTATTTAATTGTTAGTATTACAAGTTGTTAGTATTTAGTCATTAGTATGTAGTCCATAGTATTTAATTGTTAGTATTACTATCTAGTTGTTAGTATTTATTCCTTAGTATTTAATTGTTAGTATTACTATCTAGNTAGTATTTAATTGTTAGTATTACTATCTAGTTGTTAGTATTTATTCCTTAGTATTTAATTGTTAGTATTACTATCTAGCTGTTAGTATTTATTCCTTAGTATTACTAGTTGTTAGTATTTAGTCCTTAGTATTCAGTCCATAGTATTTAATTGTTGGTATTACTATCTAGTTGTAGGGTTGGGCAATATTGGCAAAAAAATTAATCATGATTAATTGTGGTATTTAGCCGATGACGATTAATTTGACGATTAATCCCCTGGAGTCCCTGGACACCTACATGTTCGTCACATGACCAATTTAGTGAGAAAGATTTGCTCTTCATAAAAATCTGTTCCAAATTGTGTCAAAATTACAGACTTCAAGCTACACATCAAATTTTAAATTGTGTTGATAGATAAATAAGTTACAGAACTTTTTTTAAATGTTCGTCATATTTGAAGCTGAGAGGAGCAGCGAGCGGATTCTACCTGTTGGCATTAATCGTATTAATCGTCAAGTGCCAAAAATTAATCGATTAATGTTTTTCTGACGATTAATCGCACACGATACGATTATGCCCAACCCTATCTAGTTGTTAGTATTTAGTCCTTAGTGTTTAGTCCATAGTATTTAATTGTTAGTATTACCATCTAGTTATTAGTATTTGTTAGTATTAGTACTTATAGCTGTGTATTTTTGTGTTTTCTGCAGATGTCTCACACAGCCACCAGTGCCTTCTGCCGCTCCATCAAGCTGCAGTGTGAGCTCTACCCGTCCAGAGAAGTGGCCATCTGCCTGGACCCGTACTGCGGCCTGGGCTTCGTCCTCTGGTGCCTTTGCAGGTCCGGTTTATTTTGTTCAGATTATTTTTGAAAGTACAAACTGTGTACTCAGTACTCTGCTGCTCGTGCCCCCGCAGCGTGTACTCAGGCCACCAGTCCATCCTGATCCCTCCGTCRGAGCTGGAGGTGAACCCGGCTCTGTGGCTGTCTGCGGTCAGTCAGTACAAGGTCCGGGACACGTTCTGCTCCTACAGCGTCATGGAGCTCTGCACTAAAGGTCTGGGTCTGCAGACCGACTCCCTGAAGGTAAGAGCTCGCTGCGTTAAAACGCTCCCTGTCGCCGTAAATCCTTCAGAACCGCTGCTCCTGACCCGTCCAGGCCCGGGGACTGGACCTGTCCCGTGTGAGGACCTGCGTGGTGGTAGCAGAGGAGCGGCCCAGGATAGCCCTGACCCAGTCCTTCTCCAAACTCTTCAAGGACCTGGGACTGCACCCGCGGGCCGTCAGCACCTCCTTCGGCTGCAGAGTCAACCTGGCCATCTGCCTGCAGGTCAGCAGCTTCATGTAGATTTATTTTAGTTTAGATTTATTTTAGTTTAGATTTATTTTGTTTTGTTTTATTTTGTTTTGTGTTTTGTTTTATTTTTGATTAATTTTGTTTAAATTTGTTAGTTTTGCTTTATGTTATCTTGTTATTTTATTTTTATTGATTTTGTTTTATTTAATTTTGTTTATTTTATTATTTAATTTATTTTCTTTTTTTTATTTTGCTTTACATTGTTTTATTTTATTTTTTATTTTATTTTGTTTCTGCTTCTTTAAAAGACGTTGTGGCAGAATTTGCATTCTGATACAGTTCCAGATGTTTGTTTCTTAGTTTTTACAACAACAGCTGTATTTTGAGTGTTTTTATAAGAAAAGCTTTTATTTTTGTAGGTATTTTATGTTGCTGGCTCTTTGTTGGTTCTGGTTTTTAGTTTCCTGCGTGTTGATCAGATTGTTAATGAAGCAGAACCGTTTCACTTATTAGAAATGGGTCAAATGTAAAGATTTAAAATGAGAAACTGGTGTTTTTAATCTTTGAGTAGAGCTTGTTGCTGATGATTCATTAAAGATTAAATTGGTTTTTCTAATTTTAGACTCTGATATTGAAAATACAGCTCTGCTCCTTTAAACATTTTCTCTTCTGGTTTTAAAATGTTAATTTATTTAGACAGATGAAAGATTTAAATCAATCACCAACCAGAAATAACTCAGAAACTACCCATTTC
>NW_013952541.1:1155563-1172024 GCF_001266775.1 Austrofundulus limnaeus
ATTTTGAAATACAGAGAAAAAACCTGAAATAAAACCTAAGGTAAAAAAAAAAAAGTTTTAAATCAGAACTAAAATCTCTGTTTTTCATTCTAACAGCTCGTTTGCTTCGAGTTCATCGTTTTGTTTTTTTTCTTCCTCCTCTGTGTTGAACGTAACCCCGCCTTCATCTCACTCCTTCTTTACTTCCTCTGCTCCTTTTTCGTTCTCCTCCTCCTCCTGCTCCTCCTCTCTGCTGCTGTAGCCTCACAGGCTGGGAAAGCTTGTCGACCAGGTAGGGATCTTTAAAACAATAAATAAATAAATAAAACCACCCCCCTCCACCCCCACCTGTCAGCACCGGGCTCTCCAGCTGATGTTTCTGGACGTTTGGCTGCTTTCATAACTCAAATTGACAGAATTATTTATTTATTTATTTTAAAAAAACAAATTGACAGAATTAAAGTTCAAACTTTATCGGTTTCCTGCTCTCTGTGGATTAACCAGCCTCTCGCTGCTCTCGTGAACTTTGTTAATAAAGTTTGTTGAAGGTCGCTAACAGCTTCCTGTCGAGCTCCAAACAGGAAACGCCCGCTTTAAATAGGGACTTTTATTTTGAAATAATCAGGAGCCTCTGCAGCTTTTATTGAGCGGGTCGAAGGCAGGGAACAGTATGAAAAGATGAAGCTGGAAACACTTGGTTTTGGACGTTTGGCGTGTTTTCTCTCAGGGGGCGGGGCTACTGTGTTGGCTTCTGTTGGTCACATTGATTGGACGGTGAGTTTTAATAATAATAAACAGGTTTTACATCAACCACACATGGACAAAACTACAGTTTGTAGAATATTTCGGACGTCCTCACTTATATTTTTTCCCCTATCTTTATTTTTTAATTTCACTTCCATCCTCTAAGTTTACTCGTCCTGTCTGAGGGCTGGAAACCTTTGCAGGGCCAGCAGCAGCGCTGCAGCCTGATTGGTTGTTGTGTTTGTGAGGCTGCAGTGTTGATTGTTGTCGTCTTGTCTTTGCAGGGCACATCTGGACCCGACCCCACCACTGTGTTTGTGGACATGAGGGCGCTGCGACACGACAGGTCAGGAAACTGAAACCATCACGTCTCACTATTTAAAGTAGAAAGTTATTTCACCATCTAGTGAAAGAAATGAGGTCAGAAATGGGGGTTTTATTTTATTTTTATTATAATTCAAATCTGTTTTTCTGCTCAGGGTCAGATTGGTAGAGAGGGGGTCTCCACACAGTTTGTCTCTGATGGAGTCTGGGAAGGTGAGTTTTTTTTTTTTGTTTTGTTTTGTTTTGTTTTTAATTAAAGGCTGTGTCCAAATTCAGGGGCGGTGTCCTTCGAAGGACCCGGCCTACCTGGTCTAGGTGGGCCAGGTCCTTGGTTGACCACGAAGACCGGAAAATAGTGTCTGAATCTGCCTTCTGCTTTATCCCGTCGTACGTCCTGTTGACTATCAACCATGACGCTAAACAGAAGCAAAAAATCAATATATTATTATAAATATCATAAAAGTACTAAATTAAAGGTAATATTTRAAGAACTAATGGACCTGCTGTAGGTGCACGTTTGATTTCTGACAAGAATAATATTAAAACGTTTTTACAAAAGATGAATTTACAACACAACTGCTTCAAACTTTTATGTTTTATACCAAACTGTCCTCCATTATGGCAGGGGTCTGCAAGCTGTGGCTCTGGGGCCACAGGTGGCTCTTTGAAAATATGACCAAACATAACAGGTTTTTTGTTTGTTTGTTTTTATACCCACAACAGAACTCAATTTGAAAGCAAATACATGATCAATACTACTAATACAAAGTAAAACATGTTCGCTCATGCGAACATGTTGTTTACTTAAATAATCCAACAACTCTGATCTCTCTCTCAAATCCATCAGTTACCTTTAAAGAATATTAAAAACTACATAAGAATTAGAAAAAAATGCTGTTTACATGAATTATAGTCTGTGTAAAAATAATAATAAATAATAAAATTCACAATATATTTTTTAGTTTTATAATGTCACCTGGTCGTAAAGGTTCTTCGGCCACATTGGAGGAATCTTTGAGTTTGGACCGCCTCCGTCGCGGTGCTGTGATGGACGAGGTCGACTGAGTTTAGACACAGCCAAGAAAAGAACTGAATGGTTTGTTTTTCTGACTGGTTCTGTTCCCTCGGCGAGCAGATCCTGCCCGGGGTCCGAATCATCATCGCCAACCCAGAGACCAAAGGCCCGATGGGAGAGTCTCACCTGGGCGAGGTTGGTCTGCAGCTCAGTCTGAGCAGATGTTCTGGATTAAAGCGGTTTCAGCGTGCACTGATGTGTTTCTGTAGATCTGGGTCCACAGCGGCCACAACGCCAGCGGTTACTTCACCGTCTACGGAGACGAGCTGCTTCAGTCGGACCACTTCAGCGCCAGGCTCAGCTTCGGGGACACGCAGACCGTTTGGGCCCGGACCGGGTACCTGGGCTTCCTCCGCAGGACCGAGCTCACCGACGCCAGCGGAGGTGAGGGGTGGGCAGAAAGAAACTCTGATGCTGCGTTCAAGGCTGGTGAAAAGCTGGGAAATCTGAGCTCTAACTCATATTAAAACACATTTATATTAACATTAACTGTACGGCTCAAACAACCTAAAACAAGCAGGTGTAAGGTTTATCAAAACAAATATAATTACCTGAAAACACACTTTCAACATAGTTTTTTTCATAATAAAAAAGAATAATCTACACATTTAGACACATTTGTTTCAGCTCAGTTCGAACAARAAATTAATTAATTTAAAAACTAATACTATTTACAACAAAAAAAATATGAATAAAATAAAATGAAAGGCAGCAGAAAGAAGGAAAATCTTGAAATTTAGTTATTTTTCTGCAAAAACTACCAACTTGTAATGGAAAAACATCTTTTTTTTTTGTGGATTGTACATTTGAACTGCTAAATTTAAATTAATGCTCAAAATTACATTTTTCTGGTCATTTTTCCACAAGAAGAAAAGTTTACTTTGTGAAATGTATCTTTAAAATAATATGAAATAGGTAGATTATTATTTTTGTGGATAAACTTYGAAAATATATTTATTTCAGCCGTACAGTTCACAACATGTAACATTTTATAAACCCAGTGTTTTAATCTACTGTAAGGTTTATGAAGCTCAGATTTCCCAGACTTTAGCAGCCTTGAATGCAGCATTGCACATCTGAAAGTCTCAAAAGTTAAACAGCTTCTGTCAGACTGAAAATTAACTTTAAGACTAAAAGTTTAGTGATGATTGGAGCGTTTGTTCCTGCAGAGCGTCACGATGCTCTGTATGTGGTCGGCGCTCTGGAGGAAGCCATGGAGCTGAGGGGGATGAGGTACCACCCCATCGACATCGAGACCTCCGTCATCAGGACCCACAAGAGCATCACGGAGTGGTGAGGAACCAGACTGGAAACTGTGGGATGAACYTTGTGCCAGCAGGAACTGAATCAGAAAGTGCATRAATTGAAACTGAATTTAAAGTTTTGTATCTGAATTAATTTGCTTTGAAACTGTATTTTGTCTACTTTCACTTTCAGTTCCATAATTCAGATTTTTGTGTCACATCCTGGTCCTTGAGAAAGCCAGGCAGAGTAATCAAACACAGATCCACAGATTTATGTTTCACTTTGGTGAAGTTTCCCTTCTGTATGTAACAGAGTTGATGCAATCCACTGTAAAAGTGACAAAAACASACAAAGTTATTTTATTGCAGAGATTAATTTGACCTATATGTAGAAAATGTTACATTTACATCATGGATCACCTATTTATACTGATCCATAAATCTGTGGATCTGTGTTTGATTACTCTGCCTGGCTTTCTCAAGGACCAGGATGTGACACAAAAATCTGAATTATGCTACTGAAAGTGAAAGTAGTCAAACTGTTTCAAAGCAAATTAATTCAAAAATTTAAATTCATTTTCAAACCAATGCATTCAATCTGAGCAATTCAAATTCAGTTCCTGCTGGCACAAGATTTATCCCATAAAAAAAACACTAAACTGTGGATTAAATCAGGATTACAGTCCTGAGTGAAATAATCTGGTGTTTCAGCGCCGTGTTCACGTGGACCAACCTGCTGGTGGTGGTGGTGGAGCTGGASGGCTCCGAGCAGGAGGCCCTGGATCTGGTCCCTCTGGTCACCAACGTGGTTCTGGAGGAGCACTACCTGATCGTGGGCGTGGTGGTCGTGGTCGACATCGGCGTCATCCCCATCAACTCCCGCGGCGAGAAGCAGCGCATGCACCTGCGGGACGGCTTCCTGGCCGACCAGCTGGACCCCATTTATGTGGCCTACAACATGTAGCGCCCCCCGGAGGACGAAACCGAGACGAGCTCAGAGGAGGAGGCTGTGGACCTGTTCTGCCCTGGGTTCTGACTTTCAGGTCACAGTTTGTTCTGAATATTCTTCAGATTCCAGGAGAACTGAAACTTAGCAAAGATTCTGGCTTTTACACGTTTAAATCACCTTTTTTTTTAAACATCTCTCAAGAGTTTAGCCTATTTTTTTAAAAACAAGATTGTGTTTTTACAATATCAACCATCAGAAAGTGTGATATGTTTTGATATGAGGGGGGTGGGGTTTAGGGGAAGCAAATCGTAGCCGATCCTTGGTTTTGGTACGTTCATTTCATTTTTTTAATATAGTTTTTTTAAACCAAGTGGCCCATTTCAGCAGCCTTTATTTTTCACACAAATCCCAGAACTCATATCATGTAAGTATGTACAAAAAGAAACTGATTTAATTTATTTTGTTCTCTTATAGAAAGTTTATGAAGAGACGCTCTTAAATATTTGCTTAAAATAGAGCATCGTATTATCTTGAGTGAAAAGGATTCATGTCAAGAATATTAAAAAAATACAAATATATGATGATAGTTTATATTAAGAGGTGAGGATTAATTGTGGTTACGTCTGTCTGCGTTTTGGGCTGAAATGTGACACTTTGAGGAGTTTTTTCCAGTTTCTGAAAGAAAAGTACTGATCAAATGTTTTTAAATTTTTTTTTGAAATGTGACTTATTTTTATTAAAACAAGTAGTGCAACAAGTGAAAAACCAAAAGAAGATTCACTAAATAGATGAAAATTGGATTTCTTTTTAAATTATGCAGGACTTTTCTGCCCTCTGGTGGAGACAGAAGGTATTACAGTAAACCCAAACTTTGGATTAAACTTCATGCAGAACCGACCTGGTTTTCAGAGATGCTGCAAACTGTAAATATCAGAGGGATTCATATTTTTACACAGATGATTCAGGGCTCACAGTGACGTCAACGACACGAGGAGGGAAAGTGTTTTTATCAGAGACCCTTTAAGAGCTGCAGAGAATGTTCTGGTTTCAACCTGTAAGGATTATTTCCTGTTTTTGTTTTTATAAATAAAGCACTTTCAATATTTTTCTTTAAAGTAAAATGTCAAGTTTTTTTAAGTTTTAAAAATATGTTGTCATGGCTTTCATTTCAATAAACAATTTTGACAATAAAAATGTTTTTTTTTGTTGGTTTTGTCAAAAGTCTACAATAAATTTATCTAAATTAACATTTTACTGCTGTACTTTAGATTAAACTTAACAAGTAGATTGAAAGTTATGTTTCAAATCTGTATGTATAAAATGGAAACAGATTTTTCTTGCTGTTGAAGGAACACAAACCTGCTCATTTCCAAACATGAGTTTTAGATTCAGAGGTAATTAAAACTTTCTTTTGTGCACAGAAATGCCAAAACCACTTATTGTAGAAATATAATTTCAAAACATCTGGCAACTTTAAATTTACTTTGAGAATTTTAATCAAATCCACGCAGTGGTTTGAGATACTTTAAAGACGAACAAGAAATATTTTTAAAAAATTTATAATGGTTTTAATTTAAATACCATTTGTTGTACAGATCCTAAAACTACTGTAAAAACAAGATAACTATCTGGCATCAACAGTGATGTTTAAAAAATGACTAATAAGAATTTACCTTCTGTTAAAATGACAGCTTGCCCCCTAGTGGTCATCAGTGGCATTACACTCAACGGTTTTGCCCCCATCTTTTGGCAAAATACAGACCATCTGATGTACGATTCACTTTTTCAAGATGGCCGTCAACCAACTTTGGAAAACACGAACATGGACGTAATTTAGTCAACTTGGCATTTAGATACAAGTTTTAGTGGTTGTAGCTGAGCGACAACTAAAGCCTGTTATTTCTCAACAGAAGGCAGTTTTAGTAAAACGTCATGATGGGCAGCGGGTGGTTTGACTTATTTTATTAAATACTAGGCCTTTACCATAAAACTGCATTTTTTCGTTTAAAATATAATTATTTTGAATGATTTTACAAGAATATTTGCGAACTAGTAAACTTTGTGACAAACTAAAAACCTTTATTTAACAGCTGGGATTAAAACTGATTATAATATTTATATTATTGGATACATTTACTGTCCTGTTTTTATAAAAGAAACCAAAGAGGTTTTACTCACTCTGACCAGGTCCAGCTCACCAAACAAACATTTGGACTTGAAGAGGTTGAAGGAGCTCAGGTGTCACCAATTAAAGAGGGCCGCGTTCCATTTAGTGGAAGTCCTGTTTGGACCCAGTCTGCAGACAAACCGCTACAGAAATGGAATGCTGCCCTCGGTTTTGCCTGATGAAGTTTTTGTAAACGTTTCTTTAAAGTTTGCATCCGGTTTAAACCAGTCAGTGGCTTTAAACCATCATCATCGATCTCAGAAAAAACAGATTAGTGAAAAAATTTTCAGCTTCATTGATTTGATGAGACAAAGTTCAGACTTTCACCTAATCGTAACTTTCTGAACATTTTCCTAAAAACAGTCCTGAAATATTTTGCTAACAGAGACACAAACATGTTAAAAACAAGACTCCGCCTTCAGGTGATTGTGTGTTGTTCCTGTTGTGTCCTGCTGCTTCTGCTTGTTAAAACAATAAAAACTATCTTACCTGCAGCAGGATCTCGTCATCCTGATGTTTATTTTTTAATAAAAAGCAGCAGCTCCTGGTTCAACTTATTTTTTCTGCAGTCGCTGACTCACAGATTCAGGGAAGACATTGTCACTGCCAACACAAACACTTTGTAAACATCAACAAACAAACAACCAGACTTGTCGATACATTTATTTTCTCCATGTTAGCACATAGAATATATTTATATACATATTGCTAGCTAAAGTGTCAAAAATAACAAAACAAAGGGAGCTTAAAAAAGGTTGCGTTGGTTAATGATAGTTTACATGTGGACAGAACAGAAGATCAGGACCTACAGGAGGAAAAAAAAAAGGTTCATCACACTGATTTTATTCCCGCTTTGTACTTTCAGCACGAGCAGGAGTCAGGAAATAACCACACAGTAATATTTACACAAAATACCCTGGAGTAAAAGCAGGTAAAGTCCGGATTTGCGACAAAAAATCTGATTGATTTACTCACTTTCACCAGCTGAGAAACAGCTTCCTTAAAAAAAACTTTTTGCATTAATCACGACTCAGACCTCGTCTTTTTTTTAAACATGAAAAAACAAAAAAAGAGGTGAAGTTGGAGATATGCACATCTACTTCTCATGCTCTTTAAAAAACAAATAAAACATAAAATAAAAAAATTTAAGTGTTGTGATGAACGGAAACAAACATGGCAGCCTTCCACCTTCACGTGTAGTAAAACGACGACACGTTTAAACGATGCAGTGTGTGAACCTGAACCAAACAAACTGAGAAGAAAAGGTTTACATCTTTTTTTTCTTTTTTTTTTTACAAAACAGTCAGCCGGATCAGGTCAGATTAGAAGAAGTGAGTTGAAATGTTCACGTGACACCAGGCAGGAGGAATATTTACATGTAGTGTAACAACAGATGACGATAGGACCAAACGTTTACATCGTGTCTCTGCCGGCGCAGTTTTCTGAGACGACTGAAGCAACAGAACCTGCTGCAGCTCTGAAACAACAMCATGTTTCTGCTCCAGACTTTTCTGAAGGTCAACAAACTCCAGCTGCACCTTGGATTATTACTGCTGCAAAAGAAAAACCTCGTTCTGACAAAAACTTAACCTTAATTTTAAATGTTGCCGTTAATGAAACTGACCAAACATCTGGAACACTTTTTAATTCTGTGCATCTTTATTTTATAGTTTGTCCATAATTGTGTTGATTTTATTTTTTCTAGTGTGTTTCTCTTTATTCTCCTTGTTTTACTTGATGCAGCTGTAAGAACTGATTCACCTCAGATTAATAAAGTTTTCAGATCCTGAATAAACTGGAGATTTTTCAGGCTTGATTTCAAACTTTAAAGTTAAACTTTAAATTAAACAGTTTTCTGCTTTTTGATAGTTTCAAAAACAAGCAACAGATTAAATCTTAGTCTACTGATAAACCTCAGTGAGAAAGACCCTGGTCCTGGAGGTCCACAGTCCTGGTCCTGGAGGGTCCTAATCCTGCATGTTTGAGTTTCTCTTTGATCCACCTGAAAACAACTAAAACCTTCAGGATTATGGTCCAGGACTATAATCCTTCAGGACCAGGACTGGTCTCTGCTGAAGTGCAGATTTACAGGTTCAGCAGATCCCAGCAGTCTGAAGACTTTTTCTTTTTATTGTTTATCTTTAGAACTCACAGCAGCTGATAAAAGACAAGAATATCTGTTTTTAATTAATAAAATCTGATTCTAATCCTTTAAAATGTGTTTAGCATCTCTTAAAAAACTTGAACACTTACATATAAAAACTGTTCCTGATTAAGAAAACTATATTTTGTTTTAATTTATGATTTGTGTTCTTCTCACTGATGCWTGTTTCTTGCTGTTCAGTGTCTGAAAGGTGCTTTTAAAATAAAATGTATTTTTTAATAAAAGCATTTTCTTCACTGCTTGCTAATGAGTGACGCACTTCCTGTTTTCACTCAACTATTTGCTGTCGATTTTTAACTCAAATCATCATAACCTGAAAATAACTCTGCAGACTTTATGACATTAAATCCATTAAAACATAAAAGCTTTTAAGTTTTAACAGAAACTAATCTAGAAAAACTAAATCAGAATGATCTGAAAATGTTTTTAGTCGATTTAATTAATTCATTTCACAATAAAATCTGAAGATTTTTAACGAGACAAATCTTCTGAGATCACGGGACTGCATGTTAATCTAATAATTCAGAGATTAATTTATAGAAATTTTATATTTGTAAAGAATATTTTAGCACAAGAAGCTGCATAAATATAATTAACAGGAGGTTCTGGTTCATCTGCAGCAGGATCCAGTTTGTTGAGCTGAGGAAAAGTCCTGTCAGTTCATTTCAATCAACTAATTTAATCTCTGTTGAAAACGGCAACAATGACAAAAAATAAAAGGGTTTTTTTTCATAATGATGCCTCTTTTAAAAAAAATAATAACTTACTCGCCACCCAGAAGCAAAGAAAAATCTCGATCATTTATATTTGCATATCGTTTTCAGAGCTTCCGGTCTTTCTGAATTTATTTAGTGATGAAAGAAACTAAACGATGTTTACGCTGCATCGCTGAGAGGAAAACAAAACTGAGCAACAGCAGAGAAAAAGTCTTTTCACTCCTCACTTCAGATTTTAGGGGAAAAAAGATGATATCAGAATACGTCACTAGAAAAATGATCGATCTTCTCAGGTAGCTTCAACGAGACTAAAAGTGTTTTTTTTTTTTTGGCAATTTTACAAGCTTCTGGATTAGTTAAAAATAAAAACTAAACATATTATCATCGAATCTTACAACTAATCTTAAAAGCTTAAGATATCCCCCAGTTTAGAGCAAATTAAAACCTTTTCTGTCAATATCAGACTCATAAAAACAGTCCAGGCATAAAAAAAAAACCCAAATGTGAATAATTCTATTAAATATGATTAGAATTAAAAACTGATATTTCTGTCAGCATTTTCTTAACAGCTGACGCTCTGACCCTGTTCCCAATGAGTGATTTAGAGCAAAAAACTTTAGGCAGAAACAAAAAATAAACAACAACGGTGCAATCCACCTGATCAGATTTATGAAAAATGACCTAAAATATCTTTTCGGTCGTTAACTTCCACAGTTTAAAATGCTACAGTTAAATGACGGTTGAAAACCAGTTCAGCTCGAGCTCTGGTAGTTTCTTTTTAAATGTTTTGTAAAATTCAAGCTGTATTTTGTTAATTTACAGTTTTTAAAAAAACATAAAAGTAATAAAATGTTTTTTTTTTGTAAGTAATGCTCACATCGTGTTCTACACATTAAATAACACATCCTCTGACATAAAATCAGCACTTCAGTAAAGAAAACATACAAGTTTAAAAAGTAAAAATCATAATAATCACACCAAAACTCTGCATCTGAGCCATGCTCTGGAGAAAACTTTTCACAATTTAGAGAAAATAATAAAAACGGAGGAAAATGAACACAATGGCTACATTAAATAAAAACCAGCTCGCCCCGCAGCAGAACGTCCGGTTCAAACGGTTCCCATGAAGGCGAGTGAAGAAGCAGGAGAAATGTGTGTGTGTGTTTTTGTGTGTTTGTTGTAGACACTGACTGACAGGAGGAGGGCAGGTCGGGAGCCAATCAGCTTTGTGAGGTCAGAGAGGGCGGGGCTTGTTCATCTCTTCCTGCGGCAGGTTCGTTTGTGGTCGGCGTGCCAATGTTCCTGCTGACACTTGATGGAGCAGTACGAGGTGTTCCAGCAGCAGTGATACATGGCCTCCTCTTCACAGTTGTAACACTGAAAACCACAAACACAACTCCATTATTAGCTAGCATTARCTAGAGCTCATTTTCAGGTCATTAGCTAGCATTCTGTGGTCATTAGCTAACATTCTGTAGTTATTTTTAGGTCATTAGATAGCATTCTTTGGTAACTACCTAGCATTTTAGTAATTATGTAGTAATAACATACCATTCTGTGTAATTATGTAGTAATAACATAGCATTTTGAGTAATTATGTAGTAGTAACATACCATTCTGTGTAATTATGTGGTAATTACATAGCATTTGTGTAATTATGTGGTAACTACATAGCATTCTGTGGTAATAAGCTAGCATTCCGCGGTAACATAGAATTGTGCGTAATTATGTGGTAATAACATAGCATTCTGTGCTAATAGCTAGCATTCTGTGATCATTAGCTAGCATTTTTTGATAATTACATAGCAATTTGTCAAAACTCAGTGGTAATTATTTAGCATTCGGTAGTRATTAGTTAGCATTCTGTGGTCATAAGCTAGCATACTGTGGTCATTAGCTAGCATTCTGTGGCCATTAGCTAGCATTCTGTGGCCATTAGCTAGCTTACTGTGGCCATTAGCTAGCATACTGTGGCCATTAGCTAGCATACTGTGGCCATTAGCTAGCTTACTGTGGCCATTAGCTAGCTTACTGTGGCCATTAGCTAGCATACTGTGGCCATTAGCTAGCATACTGTGGCCATTAGCTAGCTTACTGTGGCCATTAGCTAGCTTACTGTGGCCATTAGCTAGCATACTGTGGCCATTAGCTAGCATACTGTGGCCATTAGCTAGCTTACTGTGGTCATTAGCTAGCTTACTGTGGTCATAACCAATCATGTGGTAATTAGTTAGCTTACTGTGCCCATTAGCTAGCATTCTGTGGCCATTAGCTAGCTTACTGTGGTCATAACCAATCATGTGGTAATTAGTTAGCTTACTGTGCCCATTAGCTAGCATTCTGTGGCCATTAGCTAGCATACTGTGGCCATTTGCTAGCTTACTGTGGTCATTAGCTAGCTTACTGTGGCCATTAGCTAGCTTACTGTGCCCATTAGCTAGCTCAAAGATGTTGAACCTGGTCCTCAGGCTGGCAGTTAGTTGGTTAAAATGCCCATAAACTGGAAAACACTAAGTGACAGGTGAAGACTGAACTCACCCACTGCTTCTTCTTGGTCTGGGAGATGAGCTGTTTGTGTTGGGACACGAGTTTCTTCACTTCCTCCACCAGTTCCTCTTTACACTTCTCCTTCACCTGCTTACACTTCCTCTCCATCTCCGCCTGAACTCCGGCCACAGCCTTACTCACCGCCTGCCGTTTCTCCTCCTCCATCTCTGTGCGGAGCTGCAGGAGCAGAAAACAAACAGGAAGTGCTGAGACTTAAACACAGAGACGACCACAAACCACCCTTCAATCCRAACGCACCTTCTCCAGAGCTTCCCTGACCACTCTCTCCGTCTCCCTCTTGTTGTCGGCCTTCATCATCTCCTTGACGTCGTTGAAGACCTTGGTGTACTTCTCGTGGCACATGTTCTGGCAGGAGCCGTCGCTGCTGGTCTGGGTGCCGCGGTGCAGCATGCGAGGCGACCCTCCGCTGGCCTTCTTCGTCTGCGTGGACACGGACAGCTTCTCAGGCTGCTGGGGCGCCGAGGACACCGGGATCTCCTGGCTGGAGCTGACCGCCTCCATCTCTGGCTCCGGGTCCTGGAGGAGCAAAATATATATATAATACATATATATATATATTTTTTTTTTTTAATAACATGCGATCAATAGAATTTAGAAAAGTTTGGATTATGCTTGATAATTTATTTACCACCTTCTGTTGCTGTGTTTTAACCAGGTTTTCACTAAATGTTGTGCATACAAATATATACATACATATAAGCAAACTGTTGGTTGTTTATAACCTAAATTAAATTACAAAAATCCTACATTTAGTTGCAGTGAAGATTAGGGCTGGGTATCGAGGCCAAATCGATTAGATTTCGATTCATAAAGTTCTTAATCAACGATTCGATACAATGAAACTGTCTTTTAAAATACAATATCACCATTTTTTTCCCTCTTCAACATAAACAACAGGTTTTAAGGACAAACTTTTAAATTAAACTCTTTAATCTTGAAAGAAAACTGTCACAAGTTTAAAAAGTTTTAAAGTAAAAATGAATTGCAGGTGCATTGTTGTTGGATGCATTCATTTTTACGGAATTAATAATTATTTTAATAAAWAAGAAGTGATGGAAAAAGATTGCAGGAGAAGAGGTGGGCTAATATAAATATATTTCAGCCCACTCCTTTTGAGCATTTAAAAACTGTATATTTGTAATGTTTGTTAGCTTCTGTTTTGTTCAATAAAAATTATTAAAACTTAATACATATAACTTATTAAAACAACTACAACATTTCATCACTGTGGATTTCATTAAGACGTTTCTTAAAGTTAGTGAAGATGAAGTGCTTACGCTGGCTTCTTCTTTGAGGTCAACAGTTTGAGCCCGACGGCTTTTCTTTGCTTTGGGCTCCTGGCTGCTTTTCATCTGCAGGAAAAACAAAATAAAAGAATAAAATTAAAATGATGTAAGTAAATAAACAAGTTATAATTATTTGGCCTTTTTTTTACTATAAAAGACAAAACCACACAAAGTAAATTAAAACTCTGAAGTAACAGATAATTAAAAGGTAAACAAAGATGTGTTCTTATCTGCATCCAGCCAGGAAACATCACATCTTTTTTGTTTACAAACAAAACCAGAATAAGTTATTTGTAATTGTTTTCACTTACATGGCGGACCTGCTCGTTGCTGGTGGAGGAGATGCTGGACTCGGCTTCGTCCGTCCGCTCCGGTCTGGTCTCCTCTTGATGCTGCTGCCGCTGGCTCTGGTTCTGGCTCTGGCTCTGATTCTGGCTCTGATTCTGGTTCTGGTTCTGGCTCTGGTTCTGGTTCTGGTTTATGTTCTGGTTCTGTTGGAGCATTGGAGGAACGTCCTCCATCTTTGTTTTCCAGAAGCGCCCCTCCCTCAGGAAGCGTTGGTACACCTCCAGCTCCTCGCAGGCCTTCTTCCAGCCGTTGCTGCGTTTCACCTGCAGCTGCTGGACGCTCACCTTGATGTCCTGGATGTTGTCTGAGGGGATCCACGCTCTGTGGACGAGAACCGTTTACCAACAAGCGCCACGCTGCTTTATTAGAGTTAAAGTGTCTGTGACATGCCTATCCTTCAAATAAAAAAAGTCAAAGAAAATATCTTCATAGTTAGGGAAATTAGCATTAAACACATGATTTAACCCATTTTGTCACATAACTGGCATATTTTCCTTTGAATTTGGCTCAGCTAAAGTGAAACAGGAAGTGACATCATAGGGAAACTCTAAGAAAAAAAACTCCCTGGTCTTTGTTTATTATAATTTGAACTCTGACTCTTCTTCATCTCTCTGATAGTGACTAAAATTATCTAAAGAAACATCAGAAACTTCCCTGCTGTCTGTGTTGTTAGCCTTGTAGCAACGCTCTGTTTACATTCAGACATCCCCCTGTGACATCACTTCCTGTTACTTCACAGGCAAATATCTCAGCAACTGTTCATCTCAGTGGTGTGAAATTGTTTTTGTAATATGTGCAATCACATTTATCACAAAAAACTGATGTCACAGGCACTTTAAAACGTTCAAGCTATGCTAACCTCTGGTGCTGGTGTCCAAAGAAGCGAACGTCCACCTGGTTGTCCTCCCTCTGAAGGACTTTAGCCGGCCAGTAACCGAAACCCTTCATCTTGGCCCAGACCAGGTCGTGACTGGGGCTCTGACAAAGCAACGCGCAAACACAAATAAATAAAACAAACTGAATTAATCAGAACATGAGGAGTTTCTCTGGAGAAAAGAGACGTCGTCGTTTGTGGATACTCACGCATGGGTAACAGAACCAGTTGTCTGGTCGGGCGTTGGACAGGTAGAAACAGTTCTTACACAACAACAACTCGTTCAGCTGCGAGAGGAAAAGTACAAACACAGCGAGGAGGCGATAAGAAACAATCAAAACAGAAAAACTTCACAAAAAATACATGCAATAAATGAGACATTTTTATTGTGAAAGCTCATGTATTTGTGCCATGACCTTATGTGGAACTAGACATTTAATCATCTCCCATCTAAAGGTTGGAGCACGATTTAATCAACTCGTTTAAGAAGCCACAGCAGAAAAACATTTAAAACTCTTTCTAAACACTCAAATAAACACTCAAATACAGCATGAGAAGGTTAAAATAACCTGACTACTTCAAATGGTCACAAGTGATGGTGAGAAATGCCTGTATAGCAAGCAGTTACGCCCTATAATGCGTTTCATTGCAGGAACTCAGAAAATGTTTCACCTTTTATTTACTCTTCTCTTTACACAAGTAAACACTGTTTACCGTTTTTATTCGTGTATAATACAATCTCAAGTATAATACTACAACAAAAACTTTCAATGTGAAATTTAGCAATGCTCATTTGTTGATGTGATATAACAAACAGGTAGACCAACTTTTTCAGAACATTGGTAGACGGCAGCCATTACAGCCGACCATGTGTTTGTTGTTGTTCCAGCAGCGGCCCGGTCRCACATTAAWGCCATTAGTTCGTTATYATTACTGAGCTGCAGGACTGCCTTTTTTTCACATCATGTTGCCTGTTTGGATCTGTTATTATCTCGCTCGGAGGCACGAAGGTGTGTCAGAGGTAAGCTCGCTTCAACCGCTTTTTACGATGTGGTCTCATTTCTGGACTCAGGCATTTTGTGAATGAAGACGTTATTTCAGTTAAATTCAATTCAATTCAATTCAAAAATACTTTATTGATCCCAGAGAGAAATTTGGTAAAATCTGGTAAAATACATCAGCAAAAATATTGATCCGGGTATAGTACTACCCCCCAACTTTATGGATGATTTTATGATTTAATTTTTTGTATTATACTAGAATAAATACGGTAGTTCTGTATTACTTTTTGTTTTCAAATCTACAATTTAAATGAAAAATACTTTTTTGTGTTGTATTTAATTTATTTGTAATATGTTTTATAACCCAACACATGGCCGGCAGGACACGGTATACAGTTCAGACTAAAAGAATTCAGATTAATTTTTTTGTTTTATAGTGAAGTTAAAAGTAAAACAACTGTACCTCATGACACGTGTCACTGAAGAGCAATCGTGCGATCTCTGCCTGGTCACTGTGAACTGTGAGAAACAAAAACAGGATGAATTCTTCCTAACGAATAACATGAAACATCAGCTGAAACAAAAGATTAAAAACAGAAAAACATACTCAGAAGTTGTTCAACAGAATACAGTTTATGCAAACATTTGTTATATGAGAATTTCAACCATTTGCTTTAGGAATTATTAGGTATTATTATTCAGAGGTGAGTTTCACCCACCTCCGTACAGGATGGAGACGTTGTGAACAATCAGCTGAGCGTCTGCTTTGAACTCCTCAAAGTTTTTATATTTTCCTTCAGTCAGGTTCTGAAAGAGAAGCAAACGTATAGAAACAGAATGAAAGTCAGTCGGAGAGAGAAAAGTCACACAAAGAGGTCGATTCACGTGCACGGTGAGTGTGTCAGTGCACGTTTGGTGACTGACATGAAGGAGGTCCAGAAAAGGGCAGTGTGCTCATTAAACCACACACACACACACACACACACACACACACACACACACACACACACACACACACACAC
>NW_013952541.1:1172879-1179972 GCF_001266775.1 Austrofundulus limnaeus
GCACTAGTCCAGCTGTTTCAGTTTATATACATATATCAAGGCTGCAAATACTTCTTAAGTACAGTCCTTTTATTTGAATGATTCTGTCCTGCTGGAGTGTGACATGATTTGTTTGTGTACAAACTAATACACTATCAGAGTTTTATATATTTATACTTCTCATTCAACCACAGTTAAATTCACTCTATAGGAGGCTCAGTTTATATGGATAGTATTTATTTTTTATAACAACAAGCTGGAATGAAAAAAGGAAAAATGAAATAAAAGTAACGACTTTCTACTTTTTTTTAAATGTAAGGAGTAAAAAGTGCAGATAATTGTGTGAAAATGTAAGAAGTAAAATTGAAAAGTAGGCTGAAAAAATTACTCAAGTAAAGTACAGATACACAAAAATTCTACTTAGGTACAGTAACAAAGTATTTGTACTTAGTTACGTTACACTCCGAGTGTTTACGTGAGGCATCAAAGATAAACGTCTCGTTACCTCCTGGATGTTGGTGACGTCCATGGCAGTGTGGATCAGTCGTCTGTACATGGGATGCTTCGTGTCTTTGCCCTTTTTGTTCAGGTCCACTGCCTGCAACGCAGAGCCACGATCAAGATTTAATGTGATTTCTTCAAGAGGAGCGGCGACGCGGGAATAAGATGGAGTAATAAAAAGAATTCAGGGTTAATAATGAGATCTGACGCCACTTTAAAAACAGACATGAGATGGAGGTGGGCGGGGCTTGGAGGGGGAAACGATGTGGTGATTTTTAAATCACCTTTAATCAAAGAAGGGATGCTACAAGAGCTGAAGGATGTGAGCAGAGAGGAAGAGCAAAGAGCTGGTCTAACAGGAGGAGAATAAAAAAGGGATATTTCTGTGATTATCTATGATTATTGCAGGCACTTATACTCATTTAGAGGAGGCCAAAGCCTCAGAGCGCAGAGTGAAAGAAGACAAAATGTCCATTTTTATATAGTTTTTGGTGAATATATGTTAGGGAAGAGAAATTATAATTTTACTGATAGAAGCATTTTAAAAAAATAAAGTCACGTCTGATAAAAGCTTAAATAAGAATATTTTTAACATGAAATATAAAGAAAAGTCAGCTGAGTTAATGAACTACAACACAATCCAAACAACCAGGCTGTTCTTACCCTCTCCTTCATACGCTGCACGATAAAACGCAGATATTTACACATCTCCTGTTTGTTCAGGTTCTTCTTTTTACTCCCCTGAAAAATAAAAGGAGAAATAATAACAAAACATTTTARTGCTTTAACATTAACTGTAGCTCCAGAAAGACATGCATTTAGAACAGGACAGAGTGAAGTTAAAACAGAAGCTGACAAATAAAATAAATGTGGTGAAAATAAAACACAAAGATGAAAAAGAAAAGAAAAAATACCTCATGGTAAAAACTAATTTATTGCTTTTACTGGTTTTAAAAAAGGGAATAACTAATGAGAATAATATTAAATAAAAAAATAATTCAACCAAACAGCGGTTCGGAAATATTTGACTGGAGAAAAATGAGGTTTTGTTTTTTTTAAAAAGTGGATTTCAGCTGAAGTGTAGCAGGATAAATGAAACTAAACTAAATAAAACAAGACATTGCTTCCACCATTAACGTGTTTTTAGAACAACTAAGCTTAAAAACAATAAAAGTTTTTATTCTAAAACCTGGACTAGGTCTAACAACAGCCTTACTACTTAATCAGCCTCCGAAACGATTRCATTTTAAAACAGCCGTGGTAAAACATTCAGTTTTATCAGCAAATAATAGACTTTATTCATCAAATCTTTTTTGAATTCTTGTTAAAATGGGCTGAATTTTGAAGAATTTGGTTTTAAATATGATTCTGGGTTACYGACAACCCTCTAAACCCCAAACAGCCTTACAGAGTAACGTGACAGAAAGAAAAAAAAACTTTGCTTTGTAATCCTAATTCGCACAATGTGGTTGTGCTGCGCAGTTCAACGCCGTTCGTTTGCAACCCAATTTATGCAGCGTCCCCTCTGCTCCGGTCAGGTGCGAAACACAGACAAAGGTTCAAGAAGCGTGTGCAGGAAATGCAAGATCGTGAGATAATCCAGCAATAAATGTGGAAGAGTCAGAGCAACATACTGTAATTGACTTCAAACAAACACTCATTAAAAAAACTACATTTTATTTACAATAAAAATAAAAAAATACAAATACAATGAAATGAAAAGAAGCAGAGAAGAAGAAGAAAAATCTTATAATATCTGCCCCTTTTTTCCTCAATTCAAACAGTAATCTTTAGTTAAAACAAAATAAGAACATCAAATCWTTCTAGAACAACAAATTAAATGGTTATACATTATACCAGCGTTTCCCAAAGTTGGGGTCGGGACCCAAAGTGGGGTCCTGAAACATCAAAGTGGGGTCCTGAAAAGATTTTCTGACTTATATACGTTTTTGCCTTAGTTGTTACAAAGGAGTGAGGTTAGTATATTTAAAATGGATAAATGTAGTATAAAAATATTGTTACTATGCCCATGTTTTGTTGACCTGATACAAATGTTTATCATCCAAAAATAGTTGGGGGCTCAGGTCTCTGTTACTGTTATTTTGTGGGTCAAAAGCTGAAAAGTTTGGGAACCACTGCATTATACTGTTTCATATTTTTCAACAATCCAACCTTAATCCATCTCTTGAACATATACTTTGATTTGGCACTTTTAACATCATTTTCCAGATTATTCCACAAACTGACTCCTTGGATTGATACACTGGTAAATTAGGGTTAATTCACAAAGCTGTGGCAGGTTAGAGCACTCACCCTGCATACGACACACTGCCAGTGGGAGCCTCCATCTTTGGGTTTGCACTCCTCAGACAGACACTTGAGGTGATAAACCCGGAAGCAGTTGTCACACGGGAGCACGTCGCCCGGCAGGTGGCACTCGAAGCAGTACCAGTCGTGGCTCTCCGTCTCCCAGTCCTGCAGAGGAGAAACAGCAGAGCACAAGTTTGGGTGACCCCCCTCCAACCCGCCGACTACAGCAAGGAGAGGAAACTATTTTCTCCATCCTCCAACCTAGATGTGAGATTTAAATCATCCATCACGGCTGCACGGCGGGGAGTCAGGCTGGAATAAGAACAAATCCTTCAAATAAAATCTATTAGCTCGACTGCAGAGAAAGTTTCCTTTGGTTGTGCTCTGCTCGACTTCTTTTTTTAAATAAATCAGTGTTAGCCTTTCATCATGGGAACTTTATAACGTTGTTTTTCCTTCCCTCAGCAAACATGCAGAAGAAAGTCTCTGGTTAAATTTGCACTTCAAATAAAAACTGGATGGCTTACTGTTAGATGATGCTCGTATTTGGCAGCGAAAACTTTAAATAATTTAAAGCTTTTTCAAAGAATTTGCATATTCATAAATTTCAAAGATGGATATTATAAAAAGGGGGAGGGGTCGCCATAAAAAGTCAGGTATTGTTGAGGACTTCTGGTTGAATATCTCTAAATGTATTGAAAGAAATCCTACGAGTGCTAATTATTTTTATTTTTGAACATCCTTGTGAAACAAATATCACAACGCAGCCAGAYCTGCACTTACGACGTAAAAGATCAACTATGAAGCACTAAATTCTCATCTGCTCACATGCATCTCAGGCCAATTCCTCCCACTCACAGTCTGGACCGGCTCAGGAGGAGCGTGCAGGAGATTCAAGACAGACTGCTGCTCAGTAAAAGCAGGAAATAAAACAGCACTTCAGCTTCATTCTTGATTTCTTTTCCGTTCCTTTATGGCCTGAGCTAAAGCTGCAGAAAGCACAACAGAGTTCGTCGGAGGGTCCAAAAGCAGAAACGAAGGTTTTAGGGGAGGTCTGGGCAAAGAAATGCTGTATTTTTAAATAATATTAATAAATCGTCCTTACAAATAAAATTAATGTGCATCTTTTATCTTTATAAGATGCTGCCATGAAATTTCTGACATTTCTATATTTATAATAGATGATGTGGTTAACCAGGAGCTCCCAGTGAAAGAATAATTTAAATTTAGACTGAAAAATCTAAAAACCATCTCTAATCTTCACTTCACAACCTCCTCCAAGTGGCTACATTACATGGCTGTAATTATAAAAACCACAGATTTACCTCTATAATTTATTTAACAGCCAAGTGAACTTACATGAAGTGCAATTACATGCACCCCCACATGCAAACAAAACAGGCTCCTGAACCCAAAAGGCTTGAAACGCACTCTGAAATCCTCCACTGATCTCATCACCGACACGAACACTTGAAACTACAGAGATGGTCCTTCAGTGTCGAGAGCTACTTCACTATTAGTGGAGCCACACATGAAAGACAAGCAGACAGCTTCAAACAGCTGTAGGTTTCTGAGGACGTGATGTCTGCGGTAACAAGTTCAACCTGAGCAGACGGACAGGTTAGAAACAAAACAGTAGATAGAACCAGTTTATTGTGGTGGATAAACCCTGGATTAACAAATCTGATCAGAAAGCACGTGTAAGTTACACCAGTGCAACAATACATCTTTATCGAACCGTTCAATACGCACTATGTATGGAACAATACAGATTTTTAACACTTATTTTATCAGCTTGTCTTCTGAAGATGCTCTGTGTTGAAGGATCAGTGGATCTGTGTTCGACTACTCCACCTAGGCTGCATTGTTGAGCACAGATCCACTGAGAAACTTACTGTTTCAGCAACATTTAAGTTAAAAACTGGACTTTTGAGGTTAAACAAATTTTTATGGTTAATAAACTACAAGTTAAGAAGGGCATGGACATTTCTATTTTTTTGTATCGGAAAAAATATTGAACTAAATGGGACTATGAGACTAAAGTATCGAATTGAGTTGTGAATTCTCTGTATCGTTGCAGCCCTTAGTAAGTCGTGTGTTTTTGTACACCGTTTTTCTCTGCTCTAATTGGGATCATTTCCTTCACTGTGATTTGTAACGTATGTTTTTAAAAAATATAACTGTGAAAACTTTAATTAACCAAAGTGCATCCAGTAGTTGTTTGTTTTTGCAAAAACCTGTGACTTAATTCAGCCTGGCTTGAGGAGGTGGTTATCTGTTTGAAAAGTAAATACTTCTCAGGTCAAATGAAGGATGCAGCTCACGCCAGCTGGACTGAATCCAGGAAAATTTGGGGGAGGGGGGCAACTACCTCCATCCAACAACTGCTTCTCACATTCAGACCCCGGTTTGTCCTTTAAGAACCAGACAGTTGTGTTTCTAACAGAAGGGGGAGGAAAATCTGCAGAGCACAACCACATAAACCACCCAGGTGTCACTCCCGCCTCAACCGGTTCAATCAATCAGAGATGAAGAAAGAAAAGCATGCCAGACAAAAAGTTAAGACCACATCAGATCACACCGTTCTGAAAACTACCAAAGTACTACAAACTCACAGGTGCTTGCTGCCTACCTATAGATACGCTTGCACTGCTTGTCATTTCAAATCCAAATATTTAAAATTAAATTCACATTTGGCTGCAGTAACGTGCAGTTAAGGGTTGAGGAGTAGCCAGTAGGGGTGGGCATAATCGTATTGTGTGTGATTAATCGTCAGAAAAACATTAATCGATTAATTTTTGGCACTTGACGATTAATACGATTAATGCCAACAGGYAGAATCCGCTCGCTGCTCCTCTCAGCTTCAAATATGACGAACATTAAAACAAAGTTCTGTAACTTATTTATCTATCAACACAATTTAAAATTTGATGTGTAGCTTGAAGTCTGTAATTTTGACACAATTTGGAACAGATTTTTATGAAGAGCAAATCTTTCCCACTAAATTGGTCATGTGACTATGAAATAAGGGTGTCCAGGGACTTCAGGGGATTAATCGTCAAATTAATCGTTATCGGCTAAATACCACAATTAATCGTGATTTATTTTTTTGCCAATRTTGTCCAACCCTASTAGCCAGAAATTTTAAACCAAGCAACAGCAAACCTGTAGGAAAGCRGCCAGCACGTTTCATCAAAATCATAAAAAAAAAAGAAAAGAAAAAGAAATCACTTCCGCAAGAAATTTTGCCACGTAGACGCAGCGCTGCAACGGACTTTCATGAAGCTTTTTACAGCATAACTGAATGACGGCAAGTAGCTCCTGGCAGTGTGATTAATGCCGAGCCGTGGGCAAGCATGCAGAGCGCTTTCCTAACTGGAAACCAAATACTTTTACAGCTTTCACCTTGTGTGATAAATTCACTTAAAGGTGCAGCAATATTCTCCGTCTCCAGCATTACAAAGTGTTTTTTTTTATTTATATATTTTATACAGGCTATAACTATCACACACACCAGAGCAAAAKGTATGCTGGTAGGGTTTCTGCAGCCTGCTTGGAAAAAGATTCACTCAAATCTCTGACTGCACTGCTTGTGGCAGGACTGATTTCTCACAGAATGATGTTAGTTGAGAGGAAGGTTGGGGGGGGTGGAGGTGGGGGTGGGAGAAGAAACAAGGGGCTCAAATAAGAACAAACCCTGGATTTGAAAAGTAACAATGCAGCCCTTACCTTGCTTCCCTCGGCTTTCGGCTCCTGTGATTGCAAGCGATTCAGAGAGTAGTGTTTAAAAGGCCTGCTGCTAAAAGACTCCGGCTCCACTGGACACCACTATCATGTCCTGAGCAACCAGCTCCATGTGGCCGGTCATAAAACATTGTTGTTTCATGGAATAGATAAAAGAAACTTGCAAAAATCTAGCATGTTTTCCTGACTTTTTTTCATTCAAAAAGACACTCAAACATCAAACTCCTGTGTATTCTGTTCAAATCAAGACCACCAGTTTTGATTAAAATAAATAAATTTAGTTTCAGTTATTTTCTTTTCAGAGTTCCTGTCAAACCAAACAGGTGATGCTGTTGTTTCAGCAGGTAAAAGGTGACACTGCTAGCAGCCACCAAATCCATGTAAATCCTCCTTTCAGAGAAAAATTCATGTAGAAAACTAAAAAAATGTACCTAAGTTTCTAAAACAAGAGACCATTTCGTAGTTAGAAATAGGGGTGTAAGAAAATATCGATACACTGAAATATCGCGATATTTCATTTCCCGATACTGTATCGATATTCTAAAGCCCTGTATCGATT
>NW_013952541.1:1180312-1186023 GCF_001266775.1 Austrofundulus limnaeus
GTAATATTAGAATTTTCTGAGACAATGAATTTTGGTTTTTCATTTTTTTCTACTGTAAGAGGTTTTTATTTAATAGAATTTTTGGACAAAAAAATCGCAATATATCGCCTTGCTTATAGAATCGCAATACATCGGGATATATCGTATCGTGACCCCTCTGTCATGATATGTATCATAACCCAAATTCTTGCCAATACACAGCCCTAGTTAGAAATGATCACAAATGAASCAGGCCAACTTCACGTTCAGAGGTTTATCGAGAAAAAGCTGAGGTTCCTATGGAAATGCCACTGTAACTGCACAAATTCTAGGGATGCAYGATACATCGGCACTAATATCAGTATCGGCCGATATTGGTCATTTTTTAGAATATCGTATCTGTCCGATATGTAAAACTGGGTCGACATTAATGTCCAATATTGATTTCTCACTTTTTATCTTTGTGTTTCTGTTTTGGGAGGGGACATGATTGGTTKAACGACATCTGTTTGATCATGATAGTGATACTGATGCTGCGCAGCCAGGAATAACTAAAGTAGTCATGTCAGAGGTCTGGTTGTTTATTTACGGTATAAAAAAAGACCCATGTTTGTGCATATTTGTATAATATAATTTGTGTGTTTGTGTAATGTCGGTTATCGGCCATAACAGCAATAATTATATCGAATATCAATATCGGCTGAAATTTTCATTTTGGTGCATCCCTAACAAATTCAACAGGTAAATTTACGCTGTTATACCGACTGTATTTGCTCTAAACTGACTAGTGTTAAACTTTCCTTTAAACTGACTAGTGTTAAACTTTCCTTTAGGATCATAAATGTGATTTTTCATAAATATCCAAACGTGCTTTATGAGCTTATTGAGTTTGCAGAATTCCAACAGAGTTTTAATAAAGCAACCTCAGCTTTTATCCAGTTCACCTGTGACCTGGAAAAGCCAGCRCCCTGCATGTTTCTAACTACGAAATGGTCTATTAAAAATAACCATTACAAGCTAACTAAAACAGGTAATTACAACAAAATAAACAACACTGCATGCAAAAAATCTGATTTTTTGAGACACAGTGTTTTATTGCACAGTGATTAAGCCAAAATAAAAGTGCTCCATCATCATTATGGCACATATTAACCAAATTCCTCTTCATCATTCTTTAGCTTTCTAAGAAAAAAAAATTAACGAGCCTAAGAATGATGAGCAATTTGTTCATGCAGTGACTCCTAACCCTGTGTTCACACTGTGAGCACCTTAACAGATGGGCGACGAGGTCCTCATCGCCGTCTGTTGTGGCACACGTTACTCATCACTGTCTACGAGTTAACAGAAGGTAATGACATGAACACGTCGCACGTAGCTATCCGTTTCTGTCGGGACATTTTGTTTGTTTCCTCTCTATCTGCTGGTGAGCATTTATCACGTTTTCATTCACAGTTAAATCAGTGATGACTGAATACAAGAACAGTTGTTTTCATTCACAGACTGTTTCTAAAACTGTTTTGTTGTCTTCGTTTCAGAGTACTTTACAAACTATGGAAAAGGTGATTAGGTGCGCAACAATACATGTATCTGTATGGAACCGTTCAATACACACTATGTATCAGTATGTATGGAACAATACAGACTTTTTAATTTTATTTTATCAACTTGTCTTCTGAAGATGCTCTGTGTTGAAGGATCAGTGGATCTGTGTTCGACTACTCCACCTAGGCTGCACTGTGGAGCACAGATCCACTGAGAAACTTGCTGCTTCAGCAACATTTAATTTAAAAACTGGACTTTTGAGGTTAAACAAATGTTCAGAATTAATTTCAATAAATTGCAAGTTAAGAAGGGCATGGACATTTCTCTTTTTTTTGTATCGACAAAAAAAATATCTAACCGTGAGACTAAGATATCGAACCGAATCGTGAATTTTCTATATCGTTGCAGCCCTAAGGGTTATATTTAAGATTAGAAAGTCAGATAAATTATTATAAATATTATGTAATTTATGAGAAAAGGAATAATCAGGGAGAACTGCTGCAAAACTTTTAAAAGTTACTTCAAAATTTAGCTGTTTGGATGCTGGACTTCCATATATCTTTAAAAATACTGCTCAGAGTGTGAACACAAGTGTAACAAAAGCCTTTTCAATTATCTTTCTAGATATAAATAAACCTAAAAATGTATTATTATTTTTTTATGTGTGTTGCAAAGCTGGCAGACTGCGACAGAGCTTACCATCTCGTCTCCCGGCAGCCAGTAGCCCTCCTGCTCAATGCCGGCCTTGGAGCCCTTGCAGCCAACAGTGAGGGTCTCCACCACCAGACCGTCCTTCACAGCCAGGCTCAGCTGCCTGGCAGTCTCCTTTGGGTGCATGCCAAAAACACGGCTCAGGTACCTGCCGAGATATAAATGAGAAAAATCTCCTAAGGAGGTGTAATTGTAGCTATTATTCTCCCCAGGAAAAGATGCCCGCCTGTTAGAACAAAGTTGAGGTGGTGGTTGTTTTCATCATTCAAAATACTTGGCAGTGAGAGCTTGGGTCAACTTCCTTATTTTAAGAGTTTAATCATTGCTTAATTTTGGTGGTTTGATAATGTCACATGTTTCCATCTGTGAGCAGATTTGCTGAGTTGCAGTAATCGGAGAGGAAGTTGAACTCTGAACTGATGCTTGTCCTCTGAAGCATCCATCTGCTCCGGGGGCAGCAGAAGCGAAAGTGTCTAGCTTGCATGATTTATTAATTGTCTTGTATCAAATAATGTTCTGTCATGAGGTCTGCATTTTCCCCCCTCCCTTAGGCAGTCTCATGACCCAATGTAACTAGGGGCGTGAAAAACTAAATAAAAGAGGTTGAACTACAGGGGGTCTCTGAGAACGGTGGATTTGGGTGTACAAGAGACTTCCTGTCCAGCGTTCTCCTCACTTTGATTCTAAACCTGGTTTGATTGTTTCATTTGCTCCCCTGTTTTTGTATATGATTAGGAAAAACACCTATCACCGCCAAAATCTGAAGGACGTCAAGAACTTGGTTGGCACAACGAGCAGCTGCTGAATTGTGAGCTTTGATCTATCTGCACAACGGGTTACTTTATAAAGTTAATCAAACACAGGATAGAAAACAATACGAGAGGACGAGGCAATCCTTTTTGTTGACAATATCGTTTAACACCCAAGGAGACTCACACTAATGAGTAAGCACGGTGCAAAGAGGAAACACGAGACAAGAGTTGAAGCCAACTTAGCCAATAATCCTGCTGCTGGTGTATGAAACCGCTCGGCACAGAATCAGACATAATTGAGAGAAATGGGCCAGTGAAGCTAAAGGACGTCTTAATAATTGGTGCTTCATCAGCTTATTGTTCAGCTTCCACTCATTTTCTGGGTTACTCTTTGAAAAAAAATGGATAAATTGTGTCGTTTTCATTAAGAGGACAAAGAAAACCAGCAGATTTTCACTATGTAGAGTACAGAACCAGCTTCTGTTTTGCATTTTAGATTTAAAAATTAAGTCAATAACAGTTATGTTGGAAATAGGCTGTTTAATTTCCTGAAATAATATCAAATTTGCTGATATATGTCAAACTTCAAATAGCTGTTTTGCTATAGTATCCCATTTTCATAAATATCCACTTAATAAACTTGTTTTTTAAAAGCCTGTGACATGCATATTCTTCAAATAAAAAGTCAAAAGAAAACATCTTTATATTTAAGAAAGTTGGAATAATACACACGATTTAACCCATTTTGTCCCATAACTGGTAGATTTTCTTTTGAACTTGGCTGAGCCAAAGTGAAACAGGAAGTGACATCAAAGGGGAACTCTTTAACAAAGAAAACTCTGGTCTTCGTTTATTGAAACAATATTATTTAATTTCTGACTCTTCATCTGATAGTGACTCAAAATCTAAAGAAACATCTGATTCTTCTCTACAGTCTGGGTTGTTGGCTGCTGTAACAACGCTCTGTTCATTGCAGACATTCCCCTATGACATCACTTCCTGTTACTTCACAGGCAAATATCTCAACAACTGTTCATCTCAACGACATGAAATTTATTTTGTAGTATTTTATCAATGTCCTCTTTCTAAAAATGCATTCACATGTATTACAAAAATCTGACGTCACAGCCACTTTAACGTAACCTGTGCAGCTACTGAAAAACAAACAAAAGCCTATATCTGTGCTTTAAATGTTTGTTTAATTGTTGTTTAATTTAAGTGAATAGCTAAACACACTTTATATTTTTTGACAATAAGTAACTGATTGATTCGTCCCTGCAGAGCAGAAGGTTAATCATTCTCCGACTGCAGCCTCCTCTCTTCCCACCAGACCAAAGTCATCACCCTTCACCTTTTTTATTCACCAAAACGAAGCTGCAGAGGGAAGCGAACAGGGCGGAGGCTGCTGGAGAGAAAGGAAGAGGAGAGCCGGTGCATGCTGCTGCTTACAGTTGCCATGACAACAGCCGCTCGCCGCCAGCATTCATTCGGCGAGCAGCCAGCTCCCAGGGTGCTCGTCCAACTTACTAAAAAGAGACGCAGCCGAGTCTTTCACTTCGGTCTGCGCTCCGTCCACCGGCCGAAAGGGAAAAGACTCCTCAACAAAGTCCGCCCGCGAAGGCGTTTGTTGTTGSTTTGTGTCGTCTGAACAATGAGGTGAAATCACGACGGGCACAGAAACACCAGCTCATCGTACAGATTCTGGGGTTGCAGATATAAGAAGGCTGTTTTCATGCAAGGAGCGGCAACGCAACAATAAGTATCGATCTGTGTGTCTTGTACTGCTTCGGTGCAACGACATCTGTGCACTGCAGCTTTTCAGAACTCACTATATGAACAAACAAAGACAAAACTCGAGCTCCAATACACAACTGATTCAGTGAACAACATATTTTACTGATAAACGCCCAAATAAACAGCACTGCAGCTTTTTAAAGAAGAGGATTACTCAATGGATTAAAAATATAACCGCAAAGCCAAACAAATTAAGGTTTTGGAGAAGTCTTTTCAACCTTTCATATTTAAAAGTAAAAGTAGGGCTGCATGAAAATTAATAAAACATGATTGTATTGTTGAATATTGTGACATGAGATGCAATAAACTCGTATTCTGTCATAATACTCACAGCACACAAATTTGTACTTTTTATTTGCTTTTTTTAATCCCTGCAATATTAATTTGTGAAACAAATAAATTTTTATACAATGTGCAGTCCTAAATAAAACAAAATAAAAATAAAAAACACTGTTAGCATAGATGCTAACTTATTGAAAACACTCTAGTAGAACTAGCACAATTAGCATTGTGTTTATAACTGGAAGTCAACATTTCACAGTCTTTACTAAAGACAGTCATGTTGTGTTAAGTACTATTTATTGTAATATATATTGATCTGCAGCGAACTTACTTGGAGATCCGGTCCATGTTTGCAATTTGTTTCTGGTTGCGAATGACTTCGATGGCGGCCCACACGTACTGGACCACCTTAGGGTCGGCCTGCCTCTTCCTCACCACGCGTGACATGATTTCTTTATTCATCACAACTGCAGGAAACAAAAACAAATCGGCTTAATTTGATGTTTTTGTTCAGCAGTTTAACATTAATTGCAAAATAGATCTGGGATCTCAATAGGATTTGCTTGGTTAAATAAAAAGGTCAAAAAAAATTTTAATTACCAAATTACAAAAAAAAAAATTTAAAAAGGACTATTGAGCTAAAATGAGGAG
>NW_013952541.1:1186138-1190061 GCF_001266775.1 Austrofundulus limnaeus
AATTTTAAATAAATAATCAAGATAAAAAAACTTAGCCATACTTTTACTTTTTAGTGACTACTTGAAAATTGGACACGAATCAATGCCTCCAAGTTTATCCGCTTAAAAAGCAGTGATTGTATATAGATAATTACTAAATATTCACATAATTTGTAGTTTGGAAAACACAGAAAACATTTTCCTCTTCCCCATGTGGGCAAATCCTGTATTTAAAAAGGCAGCTCAACAAAATATCTAAGGAATTTAATAAAAAAAAGAAAAAACTCTTCAAAACCTTCAAAGATGCTTAATAACTGTCATTTACTTTTTTCCCTGTGGTGCASAAGGCTGACCTTTCTCTACGTCTTTAGAAATTCAAATCCAATTTCATGCATCCTTCCTCCAGACCATCCATGAAACCAAAGATGTCACTTCCATAAATCTCAGCCAAAAGCTAAACGTAAAAACCTTGAAGCGCTCCTGCCTTCTGGGTGATAGTGGGCTTTAGTGGAGGAGGCAGGGACAGATGTCAAGAGGCGATGTGTCATATTTCCACCTTTTTCATGTCAGTGTGAACATTTGTTTTCAGAGGAAAAGCAGCAAATCAGTTTAAAACTGAAGAAACTAAAACTAAACAAATATAGTAGGTTTATATTTTAGTCGTCACCTTCCAAACTGTAGTACTTTTTTGTTTTTTTTTTTTTTTGCGCCTTGGTTTCAGACATATATAAGCTTGGATTGTTTACAGATGTCAGCTTAATGCAGATTTTAAATCTGAATCTGATGAAATACAGGCTCAGAGTGAACCAGCAGTTTGATATTTATGWCTCTATTCTTCTTTCAGCTGTTCTCTGTCCTCTCTCCAACTACCTACATTATTTGTCTTTTTGCATCTCTAATATACTACCAATAAAACCAATGTCCTCCTCTGGACATGTCCAGACCATCTCAGTCTGGCCTCTCTAACTTTATCACCCAGTTGTTCAACCTGTGCTGTACCTCTGATGAGCTCATTCCTAAYCTTATCCATTCTTGACACGCCTAGGAAAACCTCCACATCTTCAGATCTGACACTTCCAGTTCTTTTCTCCTGTCTTTCGGTCAATGCCACCGWCTCCAAACCATACAACATTTCTATTATTATAAACCTTGCCTTTGACGTGTGCTGCCCCACTTTTGTCACAAATCTCTCCTGAAACTTCTCTCCATCTCCATCTGGAGTGGGTATAATGGGGAAGAAATGTAAAAAAATATATATATATATACATAATGTGAGCGACCAAAAATGCAGTTTTGCAAGCCAAGCACACTAAACTGGATTATGATTTTTTTAACGTGGCCATTGAAAAAGCAAACACTTTGTGGCAAACTCTGGGATTTAGTGAAAATGAAAGGAACAATTACTGTTTCCCAGTAAGTTTGAAATCATCACAGCCGAGGGAGATCCTACTTTTAAGAGATGTAATATTTATTGCTTTCCTCATTGAAAAATATAGTTGAATAAACTAGGGGTGCGCCGACAGTGTCAGGTGTTATGAAGGTCACAACACAACTTCCATGTTCCAATGTTATTCTATTGAAATACTTTGAACCAACCCCTGAAACAAACAATCTTGTTTTAACTGGACATTAGGTTGTGCTCACAACAGAGCAAAAGGCGACAGTGGCTGATTTTCAAACTTTTCTGGAGGTATGAACGACGATCTTTTCCACCAATCTTATCTAAGAACCGGTCAATCTTTGATCTCCCAAAATTAAGGAATTTGCCACCGATTTATCAGTGCACACTTATCTAGTTGGCGCTTGTGCACAATTGTGGGTTTCACATATACAGAATTTTAAGAACGAGATACAACATTGTGTACATGTATGCAGGTGTTAAAGAAGTGTGCTGACTGCATAAGCAGTTTAGTATCACAACATAGCTGAGAAAAAAAGGGGAAGGGGTGAGGACTTGAGTAATGTAAGCACCCGTATTTTGTGTCAAGAGCAATAGGTGTAAATGACGGCTACCTGAGTCAAAAATACTCAAGCAGCCGGGCCACCTCTCCATGCATGTGCTGTGCTGGCATGTCAACACAATCACTGCAGAAATGTCCCGCCACACTGAAACAAAACGACCACCTTAATGAATTAGATAGTGTGCGACGCATGGGAAGTCTGCCAACACAAGTTGACAGTCATGGTAAACAAAGAGACCACACATCACTCATCTAGCCTGTTAATAACTCCAGAAAGCTTCTCCCTAAACTCATGCCAAATGAATAGTTACGTGACCGGAAAAAAAAACATCGATTAAACAAACTCAGCGCTACCTGCACGTTTTGGCCTCACACTCACAAATAAACCCGCTAAAAACAAGTTTGACACTTACAGTCACACTAAGTCAGTCATTCAGTGGAAACAGTCCGGCGGTAACGGAGAGATATAAAACTTAGGAGTTTAATTCAAATAACATGACACCACTTGCATTTTTGGGCAACAAAGACAGCTGTGGAGGCCACTCAAGAAGCTAGCAGCAGCTAGCTGGCTTTGTCACGACAGACTCATTATTTTTATTTTTATATGATTTAAACGAACTCGTTGGCACTGGAGATATGCTGCGAGATGATATCCAACTGGATTATGTCAATGTTTGACGAGCGAGCAAGCTTTTATGAGGAGTTATTTTTTTGTTACTGAAGCTAAASTGGCACGAAGCTAGCTTAGCTGACGAAGCTAACAAACTTATTCAAAAAACGCAAATAAAACTCACAATAAATGAGGTCAGAGTGACCTATTTAAAGTCGGGATTAAAGTGTAGGACAAAGAGCAATACTCGACTCAGTAGGTACTTTTGTTGAAGAGGACGCCGTGTTCACGATCCTCCTTCCTTCGCGATTAGCAGGGGGAAGCTAACGATGCTAACGCCTGTAGCTGCTGTTGTCATTGAGCCATTACAGCGAGAATAATCACCAAACTCACCTTCGCCACAGTGGCACCAAGACACGGCGTAGCRAAAATAAATCCCCGAAGGACAGGACGCCAGGCAGCTTACATCAGTATACCAGCTCCGAGATGGGGGCTGAGGTCTGCGTCCAGCGTGAAAGCAGCGCCGGGGATGGGAGGTAAACAGAGGCGAGGAGCGGGCGGAGCGGAGCAGGTGAGCCGCAGGGAGATGTGGCGGAATCCTTCCTTCAGCCGGGGAGCGAGGGGGGGCGATGTGGTCGTTTTACATGACAGTGGGGTCGTAAAACAAAACAAAAATAAAATACATTTGCTCACTTTACTGTTAATAAAAATAAACAGGCGTTCGTTTTTTTTACATCAAGCAATAATATGGAAGCCCATTTCTGAAGAATAAAAAATATATATAATTCTTAAAGTTTTAACATTAAAGAACATCTCAAAATTATGACATTTTAATATTGTAACTTTTAATTATGATTTAGTATTTCATAACACTTTCATAAATAAGAAATCACATATAAATATGAGATGTTAAGTCATAATTTAATATATTTTGAGACACTTGTGATAAGTCATACTCATGATATTTCATCCAGTTGTAAATATGAGATAGGTCATCATAGTGTTAGATCTCATATTTATGAGTTAGCTCTAAATATAGTGAACCAAATTTGACAATAATAACAATAAAAAATGTATTTATTATATAGGGCCATTAAACTTTTGTACAATAAAAAATAGTCATTGTACTTTTTAGGTGTAGTAGTATTTGTATTATAATAAATAATTATTTTTTGTTTTTGTTGTAAATTTGGATTCAGGATAAACAAGTCTCATTTTGAAACATCTTACATTTTTATTGATTTAGGAAACAACATGAGCTCTATGAAATAAGACGTAAAACAAAAGAAATAAAAAATATAGACATCCATCAATGCAAATGTTTATGAAAACAAAATGATATTACTAGCATTTTTGACTTATCACTTAAAATC
>NW_013952541.1:1191667-1200824 GCF_001266775.1 Austrofundulus limnaeus
GGACCAGGGAGGATGATTCAACCACTCAACCACTAGATGTCGCTGAAAACAACAAATCCTACAAACTGTGCCTTTAAAGTTTAACAACAAAAAAATCATCTTTAAAACAGGATGAGAAACAGCAGCACACTGATACAAATATTAATGAAAAATTAAAACAGAAAATTTGTTGGAAATTTTTGTCAAAATAACACAATATTACTAGAGGAAACATTTTTAGCCACACAATCACTGGTGAAGTTCAAAACAAAACAAAACAAAAATAAACAAGAACTTTAGAAACATCACGTTAAAAAGTCTTGTCAGTGTTAATGATAARCTCTATCTGAGTTTACAGAACTCTGCAGAGTCTCCTTTGTAGTAAACACAAGCTCCAGCGTGGAGCGGCTGAGTGAAGGTGGTCTGGACTCTGTGGAGGAGGGTCATGGTTTCAGCGACGCTGTAGAAGGACAGAACACCTGCTCTTTGGTCCAGGTACACCCCGATCCTGGAGGAACCAGGACCTGAGATGGAGGTATTGATGTCGTTGTGAGTAAATGTAAACCTGTTTTGGTTAGGTTGTATTGCCCAGGATTTGTAATCGAGTCCAAATCTACTTTCATTCCCACTCCCATCTCTGCTGATATTCTTGTAGGCGACTGCTACAGTAATAAGTTTTCCTTTCATCTCCACCTCCCAGTAACAACGACCAGTCAGACTCTCTCTGCTCAGAACCTGAGACCACCATCCAGTGAATCTGTCTGGATGTTTGGGATAAGGCTGATGWTCACTCATTGTTATTTTTCTGCCTCCCTCTGACAGTTTCAGGTATGTGTGTGCTGTGTTTGGATCCAGTGTGATTTCACGGGCATATTTTAAGAATCCAGCTCTGCTCTTTGGTTCTTGTCCTGGTTTTGGTCCTGGTCCTGGTTCTGACAGTAAGACGTCCACCTCAGAGACAGTCAGTGAGATGTTTGTCCACGCGTCTCTCAGGACGTCCTGTAGTTYGTCTCTGAGCTCCTCCACAGCTGCTGTCACATCCTCAAAGTATGTGAGTGGACGGATCTTGATGCTGGATGAGTGTGGAGACTCACTGAGTGCTGACACTGAGGGGSAGTTGTGGAGAAACTGGTTGTGATCCTCTGTGAGTGAGAGCTGCTTCAGCTCAGCATCTTTCCTCTTCAGCTCAGTCATCTCCTGCTCCAGCTTCTCCTGAAGCTCTTTGACTCGACYCACTTCAGTTTCCTGCTGGGATCTGATCTGCTGCTTCACATCAGAGCTTCTTTTCTGGATGAGACGGATCAGCTGAGTGAAGATCTCCTCACTGTCCTCCACTGTTTGATCAGCAGAGTGATTGATGGCCTCCACCTCCTGCTGAAGCAGCTTCACATCTTTCTCTCTGTCCTGGATCTCCTGCTGGATTGTTTCTCGTCTCACCTGGAGCTCTCTCTGCCTCTCATCTCTTTCTGCTGCAGCTGAGACTGTGTCGTGGCCTTTATGTTCGTCCACAGAGCAGAGATAACAGATACACTTCTGATCAGTACGACAGAACATCTTCATCACCTCATCATGAGCAGAGCAGATGTTCTCCTGGAGCTTCTTGGAGGGATCCACCAGCTTGTGTTTCTGAAGTGGAGCTGAATCATAATGAGGCTGAAGGTGTTTCTCACAGTAAGAGGCCAGACAGACTAAACAGGACTTGATGGCTTTGAGTTTTCTTCCAGAGCAGACATCACAGGACACATCTTCAGGTCCAGCATAGCAGAGATCAGCAGGAGCAGCTTGGAGTCCAGTCTTCTTCAGCTGCTCCACTAAAGCTGCTAACATGGTGTTTTTCTTCAGGGCAGGCCTCGGTATGAATGTCTCTCTGCACTGAGGGCAGCTGTGGATTCCTCTCTGATCCTCTTCATCCCAGAAGTTTTGAACACACTTCATACAGTAGCTGTGGCCACAGGAAGTGGTCACAGGATCCTTCAGCAGATCCAAACAGATGGAACAGGAGAAAGCTTCTCGATCCAGCTGAACTCCTTGTTGCTCCATGTCTCCTCTCACGAACAGTGGCTGTCAGTTTCACTTMCTGAAAACAGAAACTGCTCTGAGCCAATGACTCACAGATCACATGTTTGGGTGGAGAGAATGAAGCCAATCAGGCTGCAGCTGCTGTTTGAGAGCAGGAAGAAGAGGAAGAAAACAGTGACCGGAGAGAAAAAACTCTTTTCAAACTTAATGATCCACAAAACTGCAACAATTTTACTTYCAGTTTAGTTTGCTGCCTCCTGACTGGTTTGGACACAATTTTACATAATAATGATAATGAGTTGGTGAAAAAAACTGCAGATTGATGATCTTTTTTTGTTCAGTGGAAGCTGTAGAGATGGAGAGGGAGGAGGAAATGTCATAAAATGTTTCAATCTGTTTACCCCCAAGAGTCTCAGCCAAGCTGAGGAACAAACAGAAAGAAAGAAAGAAAAACAACAACAACAACAACAACATTAATGTGGTCATAAGAGGACAACACTGCCACCTTATGACCAAAGTGTGTAACTGCAGAGGAAAGTGAACACTGAACAAAACAATCATTTTATACATTTAAAGAGGAACTTACCCCAAAATCAATTTTCTTTTGCAGGTAAACTGTCTAAAAGAAGCTATGTTCCACAGTGAGCCTTTATTTCTTCACAGTTGATGAATTTAAATTTATATTTTTGGATAATTTTTAATAATAATAAATAATAATTAGGATTTTAGAAAAGTTTAGCAGAATAAACCTTAAAATGAGCAAGGTTGAAATTTACTGTTTATTCCGTCCTCTAGTGGTCAAAATATATAAAATGGTATTTTTTTTAAATCAATATTTCTGATGATGTAATTTAAATTTGTTTAATTGCACAACATGCAACATTAAGAGACGGAGGCCTGTATGTATGGAATATATATATATATATATATATATATATATATATATATAAACTTTCTTCAGTAAATATCTTGAGTATTTAATAATAAACAGGTGATCATCATGTTGCTGTACTTTGTTGTTTAATGATCAACAGCAGAAGATGCATCATTTGTTTACAAATACAGCATGCTGTGATTTATTCATGAAGCACGTAAAAATGTAACAAATTTCAAACGTCAAACAGGATGTTGGATCAAAAAGTAAAATGTTAACATGGCAACTGGTTGAAAAATGAAGAGCAGGAGGGTTTTTTATAAATAAAAGCAGAAATCAGATTACAGAATATTTATTTTCTTTAGAAAAGATGCAAAACTTTGACTTTGACTAACAAAATTAAAACCAGTTTTTTTCTTTTCTGATGCACATTTTGCTTCTGTGTGCCCAAATTTAGTCAAATATTTGATATTAGTTTTTGCATGATAAAGAAAATGAGATCAAAATATGTAAGAACTTTAAAAAAAAACATTTTTTGTTCCAAATATTTGATGCAATTTTGAGAGGTTGCTCATCAGAGAATAAAGATTTATTTATGTATTTAAAGTTACAGATAAATATAGTTCAATCAAAGTTTTTCCCACTTGTGATTTTCTATCAGCATCATTTATATTTAGTTTTTCAGGTTTTCTGCTGACAGAGTTAGTGTGTGTGACAGGCTGGATCCCATGTGATTTAGGTTTTATTGGGCTCAGATGATGTCAGTTTTAAACTGAGCTGATTCTGATTAACGAGGCTGAACCTCCATCTGCTCATTTATTCAAACTAAAACTGTTCACATCAGCTGTGCAACATAAAGAAAAATGGAAACATTGTTTTCTTTGCAGTGAAGAAAGCTCCCCTTCTCCCCAGCATGTGTTCTCTGTGAGCTGTTCCTGCCCCCTGCAGACCTTCTCCTCCATCAGTGGCGTCTGAGGAGTTTGGAGAAGAACCCAGACGAAGGCGGTTTGTCGCTCGTACCCTGCTCCTCCTCTTTACACTTGGTCTTCTCCTCTAGAAGCCCCAGCTCCCCTTCCAGTTGCTCCAGCTCCGACTGGTCCAGCAGCTCAAAGTCCTCCACCTCGCTGTCTGAATCCTGGTCCAGCTCCAGCAGCCGGGTGGAATCGGGGGGTCTTGACCGTCCGGTGTCTTGGCTCAGACCCACGGAGCTGACCACTGCTTCTATCCTCTCCTGGATGGCGGCTGTGACGGCTGCGGTGATGACATCATCTGCCATCTGGTGGACCAGCTCCAAGGTGTCGTCTGCACGTTGGCCTGTRTGTGTTGAACGAGATGAATGCTTTGATCTGATTGGCTGCTGGGGATGAAGCGGAGGTAAGGCGAGGTCAAGGCTGAGGTCATCGTCATCACCATTGGTTGACGTGCCGTTATCCAGAGAAGGGAATTCTGGGAGGTCACCAGCGAACGCTTCCTCTTTATCCAGGTCTATAAAGTGAAACAGCTTTTGGTCAAAACATGAAGCAAATAAAGAGGAGAAGAAGTTTGACAGAATCGTACCCTCTGAGTTCTCCGTCTGAGGTGTGTGTCCCTCTGATAGGTTGAAAGTACCRTTGTCTGTCCAGGTCACATCAGACACCTCGGTGTCCGACACAGACATTTCTTTACAAACTGTAGAGTCCAGCTGGTGGACAGAAACACACAGATCCAGAAAATCAGAAAAGATAAACAAACTGCCTTTTGACATTTCACAAATAAGTTATGAATATTTGTAAAGGATTAGCATCAAAGGTAACATCCTGTCTGCCAGTGTTTGACCATTTCCCCACATCCATTAGTGCCAATGGTGAGATTTATAAAATGTTTATATCAGAACATTTATATTTACAGAATAGTTTAACTCAGTATCTCCTGTTTAGTCCTATTTATTACTTAAGTTATGGTAAACTTAAGTAATAAATTACCATCTTTATTTGTTTTGAGTTAAAATAAAAATCTGGTTAGGATTGAGAGATTCTAACAGACCAACTGAGTTGATTAAAGATTTATAACAAACTGAAATAAGAGTAGATTTCTCTGTCTGGATTCAATGTTTTCCACTCAATTTTATTATTTGTTTCAGATTAAAGATGAAAAATGTTGACTTTTCACCAGTCCTGTCATAAATCAGCCCTTTTCAAAAGCTCCACCAGGTTAGGGGATAAAAAGGTCAAAACTATAAGCTGTGCCCAGTGTTTACAAAAAGAAAGTATTTCTTTCTTCGGCTGGATGTTCAGCACATGATGATGTTTATGTGGTTGGTGAATTTCATTAGCTTAAACTGGATTCCTGTCAGATGATTAGAYTGAGAGGAGAAAATGAAAAACGAACCTTGGGAAACATGGAGGAAAGGTCCGATTCTATACCTTCTTTCTCAGTCTGAGCCTCAACGAGTCTCTTCTCTGAAAGAAAAGAGGATTTAGTTTTCTGATGAGCATTTTTCTCTTTATGTTGTCTGTGATGTGTGGACTCAACACTGATGAACAAGACAGTTTGGCTGCTTGCAAGCTAAATTTAAAGCGTGATTAAAAGCATTTGTAATATTATAAATCACATGGAGATTAATAATTACCATGGTTCTCCTTGATTTTCTGCAAAAACTGTCCGACGCCAAAGTCCAGCTTCTGCAGAGCTGGCTTCAGCCACAAACCAGCATCATGAGATGAAATCAGAGGCCACAGGAAAAAGCCCAGAACTTCAGAGAGATTATAAAAAAAAGAATGTGTCATGAAAAATTCACATTCGATGATCAAATCTTCGCGTGCAACTCACTCACCTAAGATATATGAGATGACGATCCCTGGAATGTAGCGCCCTAACAGGGCAAAAAAGGTGCACAAGCTGCAAACCAACAGGCAAAACTAGAGCAGAAACAAGAGAAGTTACAGTCTGAACGTATCTGATTTATTTTCACTCCAGCATTCTGTTTCAAGAACAAATCAGCTGAAAAACGAGCCGTTTTATCATCTTTGATTGTCAGTCCAGATCATCCTTTCAGCAGCACCTCACAGTGTCATTCATGTAAAAAGCACAGAAGCACGCGAGCCTGAGGGTCTGCAGCTGTTTGGGGGGTCCTGGCCTCACCTTGCCTGGGTTTTGCTGTTTGAAAGCCGACGTCTCCTGCAGGAAGAGTTTGAGGGAATCACCRAGCTGAAGTCCAGTTCCTGACCGGCTGTCAGGACCTGAATCAATGATCTCCCAGCTACAAGCAGAAAAAAAAACAGAAGAATCCTGTCAGAAAAGACCTGAGAAAAGAGTTTATTTAAGATCAGTTTCTCATTTTCATACCTTCTTAAATCACTGGTAAACTACAAGTTCAACAACAAGTTGAATATTAGTGGCTGATTAGTTCCAAGATATTAAAATCTGTGTCACTTTTACAGACTTTTTCTGCTTTATCTACAGAATTTTGGCATAAATTCTTTATAATYCAGGCAAATCTGAAAGGATATAAAGGAACACAGAACAGAAGTCTTATTTAACCTTTTGAGCCCCATGAAAAACAGAATTTCATGTTTTCTATATCTTTTAACTTCTGTTAACTTAAGATCTGTAAGTTGAACTCATGGAAACTATRTTTACATCCACCAAAAACAGTTGAAACGACAGTCAGTTGAATCAGAAAGTAAACAAATTGAACAAAATGGGATTGTTGCAAATCTGTAAATATATTATACCAAATCTGTAAAGGGAAAAAAAATGACATTTGTTTTTAAAGTAAGTCAAAGCAGATACCAAAATAGGTTATATATTGTGTTGAAAGTTTTGTTTTTACTTTATTTTGAGTGAATATGGTCCAAATGAAGTCAAATATAATTTCTCATTATTTTATATAATATATACGGTGACAAATAAATGTTTGGATAATTTTTCTAAAGAACAAACATTCAATAACAAGTTTTTTCAGGCTGGTGAGAAAAAATAAACTTTTGCAACTAAAAACTTAACATTTCTTAACATTTATTAATGGAACCATCATGGTCTGTCCTGTGCAGAATGACAAAACACTAAATTATTTCTTTATTAAAACCTCTGTAACTTTGCTCCAGTTCATTTTAGCARCATGAATCTTTGCACAGGTGATGTCCACAAGTGGATTTATGGTTTCCAGGAGTTTTTAACCTGAATCATTATGGTTTTAAATAGGTTATATACTGTCTAATGAAACAATTATTCAGACGGGAGGGAAAAAAATCTAAAAAAAATTATGTTCCATCCTCAATATCTCTAAAACAACAGCAGCTGTTTTAATACTTACACTTCTAATAAAATCTCCCACTTGTTAGCTTTATTTTCACACCAAGATTATTTAAGTAGAGTTTGTAAATGCTGAGATACACTCAGTTATATTCCAGCTTGGTATTTCGAGCAAAAACATCAAGAAAACCCCCTTGGAGCTTAAGAGGTTAAACAAATATACAAATGGAAGTTGTGTTTCTGCTGCACTTACAAAGACAATTTGCAGTAATTTTTTCCCTTAAAATAAATGTTGCACTATTTATATTGTATCTGCTGTACTCGGTTGCAGGTTCTCTGTGAATGTCATTCTCTAAAATAGGAGGCACATAAAAACAAGAGCAAGACGATGCCTGCTGAAACAGCTGTGTGATGGGAATAGGGGATGAGAAGGAGGTTTCCATGCTGTGACACTGCTGGGCACTCTGGACAACCACAGGCACGAAACTTTCCTTTTCTAACTGAACGTCGCCTCCCTCTCCTCTAACCAACACTCGTGTCTAATGCACATAAAGGAGCTATAAAAAGCTCAGGTGTTGCTTGTGTGTTTGTCATGTGGAGAAAGTAGACAGGAGTGTAAAGTTTAGGTCATGTTTCCACTTTTAGATACTCAACCCAAACAGGTTCAGTTCAGTAAAGCTGTTATTTTGTTTAAATATGTCAGCTTTTAGATAAAACACTGCAAGATGCATTTAGAAGGTCTGAGTTTGTGCAGCTCAAATAAGATGGTATGTTTAAAAAAATAGGACCACATCAAAATTTAGCTCAATATCTGTAAAACTGACAAATTTGTACCCATCTTTTTGTGTTTGCTGAGATTGCTTTTATGTCTGGTCAAGACTTGATTTATCAGCTAACATTGTAACAGAGTAAGAGCCTGAACACGGTTCATCACAACAACAAATGAGCTCACTTTAAATCCAGCTGGGATGGAAACTTCCCGCTCTGCGTGAGCAGCTGTCCTGGAAACAGCTGGTGTAAAATCACCACGGAGGTCAGATTACTCCAACAACTGAGCAGCTTCCTGACAGCTAACCAGTTGTCTCTAAGAACAAACGGCAATAATCGACTTTATTTGTAGACCAGTGTGTGTGGAGAATGTTTACAAGATTTGATTTAATTCGCTGATTAGGATCCCCATTAGTTTCCTTTACTAATCTTCCCGGGGTCCAACTGATATAACACACAATATTCATACAACACATAAAATCGTGACATAAAACTAACATTAGTCAAATTCCACATTTTACTAAATTACTAACATAAGCCTAGTTAAAAACAAAACAAAGCAAATAATAATAATATAATAACAATAATGACAAAATAAGATTTAATACAAATAAGATTTCAGTGCTCTTTTAAATTAAAATGTGCTTTTATAAATATCTAATGTTAGGTACTTTATTCCATTCCTGAATAGCTCTATAGACTGATTTTTTAAACAAGTTTGTCTTAGCACGATTTACAATTAATTTTGTTTCACAATAGTATCTAATAACATAATTATGTATCTGATCAGAGTAAATAAGCTTTTCATACACTGATTCAGGTCTCTCAGTTAGTATAACTTCATTTATAAATGTAAGTAAGTTATACTGACATAAAGAGATCTGTATTGCAAAGTCATTGTAATGTTTTGTGTGTGCAGGTTTCAAATTAACATTGAAAACAATTCATTTGACGTCATACAAAGGAAGTGTACAACCAGAGTTTTGAGGATTGCAGAAAAGGCATTAAGCAAAGTTTAGTAAGTACAGTAAGTAAAGTTTTATTTATACAGCGCCTTTCACAGAAATAAATTCACAAGGTGCTGTACATTCAGGGAAGGGGGACGGGGGCAGTTAAGAAACACCCATTCAAGAAGACATACAAGACAAACATGGGGGAACAGGTGAAACCGGTCATACAGCAAACACAGTTACACAACCTTTAACAACAGCTTGAAATAAAGATCTTGCATTGATGATGGTAGAGTCTGACCGCTACACAAAGGCTTCTCAGCACATCCCAAAG
>NW_013952541.1:1206679-1210959 GCF_001266775.1 Austrofundulus limnaeus
TCTTCACTCAAGGGTACTCCTCACATCTGTTGTGCACCGCAAGAGCGCCACCCAATGGCGATTTGTTATATAGCTTTTATCTTCACATTTACAATAAAACAGCCTTGAACACATAGGAGCATAATCATACCAAATGTGTGTAACAATCTTAAATCTGGAGATTCATTCTTTTCTGTGTCTGGAACACCACAGTTTAAACATGTATTCATGACTGGTTTGGCCAAACGTTTCCATCAAGTAACTGGTCTGAAGGAAACAAAGGACTGACACTACTATAAAACACTCAAGAGGTAAACGTTTGTATTGCACATTAGTATTAATACCATGGACCTTTGCACTGTTTTTTAAATTATTTTGTGAATCTTAAAACAAATGCAGCTGCTAAACAGCATAAAGTTTGACCACAATAAGAGTAAATGATGATTTTAATACACTTGGCTGATAGCTGTATGCTAATGACCAACTGATGCAATGGGTTACTGGCACCTGCAGTTCTAATTATTAGTCTGAATTTGCTCCCTGTCTTCAGGTTTTTAATTTGTTTTAGGATAATCTCATCTATCCAGTCCCTTCTCCTCCCTACACTCAACAGTTTATCTCCACAATACGCTACAAACCCAACATTTAACTAGATCTGTGCAAAACCCTGAGAGTTCAGTCCTCACTGATAATTGATGAATCACTCTAACACAGGAAAGCAAAGGAAAATGATTGATTGAATGAAGAATGAATTGAACTTTAACTCCTTTTTTTTAATGTTGTTACACTTTTATGATCTGATCAGGCATCAAATTGAGAGTTTTACCAATCACCCAAAAACACATTAGCAAATTTCAAACTTTGAACCAGTTCAGCTGTTTTACAAACATGATCAAATAACCCAAAACATCACCTTTTTTATCTTGAACTCTATTAACTTTCCTCAACCACTGAATTAATGCCCCTCCCTTTATAATCAGGCACATGATGGGCTGCTGGCAACAAACAAGATGCCACGCGAAGCTGCAGTGTCTAATTTTCACCCACCTGACCCAAACGCCCAGCCTCGTCTTGAGTAACTCATGACGAAACGCCACCCCGCTGCTCCCTTCTTGACTTCCAGGCACATGTGCCTGTTGGAGCCGGATTTCTTCAGAATATGACGAGCTAATCGTGTGACAGCGATACCGTGGGACACTTAGAACCGTATCACTGGACCAACTCGGTGACAAGTTTTTATCTGTTCCACGAAAGACACAAGTCCTCCTAGAAAACGGTTTGCTTTTCAAAACTGGCTGCAGGATTCTGTAACTTGTTGGACATTTTACATCATTGCATTTGTCAAGTTTCATGGTGGGAGATTTGTTGGAACATCTGCTCGTTTCTACTTTTAAAGTTCGATTATCAAACACCGAGCTTTAACATTAATGTCTCCATTTCACACCAAACRTTATGAGTATGGATTCATTTCGTAAGCCTAAACTAAGCAGATGTTTCAGGACCCCAGATGATTGCGAAACACCAGCAGTGTTGAATTCTCTCACGTCTTCAAGCTGAACCCATGTCGGTCCCAAGAGGGGAACCAGAGGACTGGAGGCTGGTTCTGAAGACAACAGCAACACGCGAGCAGCTGTTGGGCAGAAATCCCCATTAACCCAATCAGGAATCCTCAAAACAACAGARAGGACGACGTGTCTGAGCCCCTAACGAGCCCGCTGACGACGCTTTTAAAATAGTGCCAGGCAAACAATGTGACGAACGGCGGCAAAATGATCCCCGCTCCTATCTTGTGAAAGGGCAGGTGTTGATATGTTTACCCACATGTTGGTATTTACCACAGCAACACTGACTCTGATGCAACTAAGACCTATTTATGCTTTGCACACAGACACGTAGACGGTAACCAAATGATCGAGTTCACAGTTAGCGTCAACTGGAAAACAAAGCAAGTACGCGTTAACGTCCGAAACCAAACACTGACGAGTCAAACCAAACACCAGTGGGCAGAGCTGTTCTGCATTTCATTTATGAACCTGAAATCAGAAGTGCAACATGACCAAAAACATTATTAGAAATGTACAGAGCCTGCGAGGGGACATGGGGGGATTTTTTTCTTTTGCGTTCCCTCGCAATACCTTTGCGTTCCCTGGCAATACCTTTGCGATCCCTCACAATACCTTTGCGTTCCCTCGCAATACCTTTGCGATCCCTCGCAATACCTTTGCGATCCCTCACAATACCTTTGCGATCCCTCACAATACCTTTGCGTTCCCTCGCAATACCTTTGCGTTCCCTCGCAATACCTTTGCGATCCCTCGCAATACCTGTGCGATCCCTCGCAATACCTTTGCGATCCCTCGCAGTATTGTTTTGTGTTCCCACGCAAAAGTTTTATTTGTATATGAACTGAATTAAATCAGACTTTTGTTTTGAAACATCCAGTTACCAAAACAGGATGTGTCGCCACAAGTTCGTAAAATTGACATATATGTTGCGTGGCTGCACTGTGTTAAAATATCAGCAAATGACATACCTCCATGCGTGGCTGTGTGATATATTCATTCTGAAGCTGAATTAAAGCAGTACGCTAACTTGCTAATGGTAAACATATGAGTTTGTTAACAAACAGCACAACAGTGTTTAACTACTTTTGCGAGGGAACGCAAAAAGAAAAATAATCCCCCATGTCCCCTCACGAGCTCAGTAGAAATGTGAGTCATCTAAAGTTATTTCAAAATAAAGGTTATCCATTGTGTGGCAGCTTTGGCTACAAGTACTTAGAGTTAGTTTTGTTTGACTCTATTAAGTGGTCTTTCTTCATTGAGTGAAGTTTTCTTCCTTTTTTAACAGTTTTGTAAGCCACACAAGACTTTCTGATGTCAGATATCCAAAAACATATTTTTTAAATTAGACAAGAACTTCTCAGTTGTACCTTAATCCTGCCCCACGATCTTCAGGAGACATCTTCAGAGAATAAAACCACCTTTCAAAGACGGAACAGTGCCACAAAACGTCCCCCCAAAAACGTAACGAGTAAAGTTTTCAACTTAAACCAGAATTTGTCTTTTCCAGCAGTGAGATGAAGCTAACTCAAACTTAGCAGGCAACACAGTCTGACAGCAGCTTCTGTTTATCCTCAATGAATTCCCACCCCCTGTTAGAGTATTTCAAGTGGCTCCGTCTAAAAATAACTGGGTCACACTACATTCCATCCTCCAGTCATCAGGAGTACAGAGGAAGTGGGGTTGAGGGCGGGGGGCCCCAAACAGCTGCCACCAACAACAACACCACCAGCCCAACATCAACAGCTCCTCACACACACCTCCTCGTATGTCTGAGTGACGAGGCATGAGCAGAGGGACATGTGTGTCGCATGTTCACGTATTGTTGGATGTTGATAAARGTTTTCTAAAGAACCATTTAAAGGATGAGGAGGGAGGATCAGTTTAAATTTAGCCAAATTCAGAAATGTTTACCAACTAAAAGCTGTTTAAATCAAATGAAGGGACTCAAAACAAACAAACTACATTAAAATGTATCTTGAACTGAGTTCTCCACACCAACAATCACTACACTCRAAACAGTTTAAGCSTTTAACACTGTGGTAAAATAACATMTAAATCCTTTTAACATAAGCCTTTCAGTCTGTAGAAGAAAACAGTTCAATTATTGCTCAGTCCTGCATGAAATGACTCAGCAGTGTTTAGTGTTTGCTTAGCGCTTGTTTAGTAATGAACACCAATACCCAGCATAATGTTACTTAAACACTCTCCATTAGTCTGTTCTTAGCAGTGATAGGGGTCCGATTCATAAGAAAAAAAAATCACAATTTAATGCCTTCATTCTCTAGTGTTATATGACACGCTTATTTAAACATCATCATACAGCTGCTTTTTAAATGAATTTATCATAAATGCTGTTGAATAAAACARGTTTATAGGAGTTTAAATGAGAAGAGAGATAATTTCGTCACATATTTTTTTCAATAACTGTTCAAAAAACACAAGTCAAGCAAACAAAAACTTGTGTTTTATACATCAAAACCCACACAAATTTAAAACTTGGCCATTATCACTCTTATATATATATTTCCCAATCACATGATTGACAGGTGTGTTGTTTACCATGCATCACCCTGAGATCCAATCAGACTTTGTCCTGCAGCACACCCCCTTCAGTGAAGTGATCCAATTGGCTCAACCTATTAGTGTCTGCATCATTTCTGGCAGAAAAGAAACAGCTAAGTCACACACACACACACACACACACACACACACACACACACACACACACACACACAC
>NW_013952541.1:1211174-1221136 GCF_001266775.1 Austrofundulus limnaeus
TACCTGACCCTACAACTAACCTAAACTCAATTCACACCTTGGTCCGAAACCCAACCCCCAACCCACCAATGGCATTTAAACCAAATGGGGACTCGACTTTTGTCCTCAAATGTCACCAGAAACAACCCCGCCAAACTGAGGTCTTTGTATTGACTTCCATTCATTTTTGTAGCTGCATTTATGCCTAACCCAGATATTTTCCTTAAAACTAACCATTACTGGTCTATTCATAACCCTAACTATTACTATATTCCTAACCTAAACCATTGCTTGTCTTTTCCTAACTCTAACTATTTCTAGTCTGTTCTTAACCGTAACAATTACTRGTCTATTCCTAAGCTGAACCAAAAACCTAATTCACACCATACATCTAAAACTAACCAGTAGAGCGCAGTAAAGCAGCAAAAAAAGAGGATCTTCTCACTTCCCAAAAATGTCCTCACTTTGCTGGTTAAAACCACGACAGTCCTCACTCTGTAGCAGAAACGAGTACACACACACTGACACACACACAGAGGCAGACACACACAGGCAGTAATTACACCCACTGTGATCAGCTTTCACTGCTCTTAAGAAACTGTATTTGTTGTGGGAACTAGCTGCCTAAAGCCCAAATCTCTGAAGGTCACATGGTGTTTGTTCAGGCTCGTAGGCCTGATAATTAAAACCTCTTCACACATAAACACTCAGTGTCAACAGCACTGATAGATCATCTCCTTCCAGTCTTGTTGCACCTGTTGGGACATCATATGGAACATCACTATTGTTGACATCACGCAAGCAGCGTTCTTGTCAACCCAGAATYGTACGAAACACATGTTGTGAATTTTAAAGCTGATAATTATGCAGTGTGATCCTTGTTGTGTGTTTTTCCTCCTCAGTTAAAACACCACTGACAGAGAACAGCAGGTGACAACAACACAATYCTATCCTGCTGGCCAAAAAGCATCAGCGACAGAGAAAGTTACAATTAATGACATCTTTAAATCTAACGTCATGAGAACTGAATGGATCTCAGAATTTAATGAAAACATCAGAAAATACTTCAAACTGAACCACAGCTTGTATCAGTATCACCTGTAGTTCTGCTTATTCTTATTTTGTAGTATTTTATAAAATTTTAATTTGTTTTTCAGATGCAAACACAATGCCCCAACCTCACCTGACATTTTGTTACATAACTCAGATGTGCTGCATTCAGCGTGGCGCCTTCAAATCCCCAACACCTCCCACAGACCCAGCTGTGGCATCGAGTATCAGACAACCACCAGTCGCTTTCAAAATAAAGGTCAGGAGAGTGGAGCGGATCACTGGTGGAAAACTGTCCGAGTCAGCCAAACGGGTCACAACCCAGCAACTTTAGGCGGTGCAGGGGTCATTTACAGTGAAGTGAAAAGTCTGACAGCAGTGTTTTTATTTTGTTTGTATAAAAAATGATATTTCGTGGGTAAATTAATAAATATAAACCCCAGTCTGAGTGTAGCTGACTGCCTTTACACTGGAGGAAGTTTTCTAAATTTGCCATGATCTACGAGGTAATGCAAGTTGTGCAGAGTGTAGAGGGGTTGAAACCGTACATCTTTATTCTTGAAAACAAGAGGACATGTGGTCAGTGGAAGTTAATTACATGCATGAATGCAGCCCTTTTATAGTGCAGACAAACAAATCTGCAGTTTTTGGCTTGTGCAGTTAACTGGCAGAGAGTTTAAGATTTATTATCAGCTCAGTCTGTTTCTGAAGCTGAAATGTTACAGTCATGTTTACAAATGCAATACAATCTGTAGTTGATCACATGGCAATAATTTAAAGTCACATTCAATCAGTTAAACCCTCAGTGTGATGTCAACATGAGCGACTCCGTGGTTTTTCTGTCATTAGTATCTTCTAAGGCTGAAGCTGTTATAACGCATCAAATCCTCCTAAAATCAATATTCAATGTTAGAATCAGAGTCAGTACCAGACAAAAACATGATAATAAAGAACAAAAATAAATTTAAAAAATGAATATATTCTGACACTTTCCTGTTGCAAAATAATAACAAATATAACCTCCATCTCATGGATGTTAAAGTCTTACCTTGTTGTCATGCTGCTCCACAGCTGAGCTCCTGCACACAGAAAAGGCTGAGTTTTACTTTTTAGCACAGATTAAAGTAAAAATAGATCACATTTTCGTTGTCCCATTTTTTTAATTATTTCCCCAAATCAGCGTGCCTTTTTGCAATTTTTAATTTACATCCATAAAGAAAAATAAGTGTTCCTTTGTCAATGAACTTTAATGTGACTCTTTTTATCCKTCAAAGTAGTTATTTTCAACCAGCTGCCTCATTTAAATTGAACTGAAACAGACTAATGTGCAGTCAAGATGTAGGGACAATGTTTTTATAAATAATACTGATAATTTCATCATCTTTTCTGGGTTCCACTGAGCTTCATATCACTAACAGGTTGATTAAAAGGCATTTCATCACCTAAATTTCACAATAAGAGTCGTTACTCCTCCGATTAATTTAAAGCACAGGTTGAATAGTGTTGCTTCTGCTGTGGGAAATGTATTTTTATCCCAGACCATAAGAGCAGATCAATTTAAACAGATGTACATTAGTGATAAGAGACATCTGTGATTGTTTAGCCCAGTGAGTGTCAAATTACGCTGTGTCATCCTGACTCATCAAGATGCTCCGATGAAAATGTTATTTATTTTGTATGTTGTGACTTCCACAKATGTCGCTACGCTACTACAAATTAACCAAGTTCTCTACTGATCAGATTAAACAGTTAGGTTTCCCTCAGACAGGAGGATACAGACCCAGCATCCAATCACATTTCTGATAATTAGACTCAACTTGTTCATTTTTCGTTGATGTTTTTGCATTTGATTTGGTTATCGTGGCAGGAACAAATCATATCGTTACACTGCCTCGTTAGTTTGAGATTTGTTTGCATGTTACCCGAAAATCTGGTCCAAATAACATCTCTGGCCGTTATTATGATGACTAGGAGAGCGAGCAGRACGGCCAGGAGGCTGTAGACCCGACAGGAGCTGAAGGCAACAAACCTGCAGAGACACARAACCAGTTCAGTTCATCTCACAGGAGTTTCTTTAGTTTGTCGTGACGATTATTAAAGTGATGCGTTAAAGGGCCTGTGACATCAAATTTTTATAATAAATGTGGATGCGTTTTTCGAAAGACAACATTGATAACATATTTTAAAACAAATTTCACGCCATTGAGATGAACAGTTGTTGAGATATTTGCATGTGAAGAAACAGGAAGTGATGTCAAAGGGGAATGTCTGCATGTAAACAGAGCGATGCGGCAATATTAGAGAAGAATCTGATGTTTCTTTAGATTATTTTGAGTCACTATCAGAGCTGAAGATGAGTTTAAATAAGATTGTTTCAATAAACAAAGACTAGAAAGTTTCTTTTCTTAAAGAGTTCCCCTTTGATGTCACTTCCTGTTTCACTTTGYTGAACCAAATTCAAGAAAAAATAYGCCAGTTGTGAGACAAAATGGGTAAAATCCTGTGTATTTTGCTAATTTTCTTAAATATAAATATTTTTTCTTTGACTTTTTGTATTTGAAGGGTACAGGCCTGTTAAAGGTTTAATGCACTTAGGGGTCTGATTCATTAGAAAGGTTCAAGCAATCCATGCATTCATTAAGTATTTTATTTAAAAATGTGTTTTAATTTACTAAATTTAACAAATTATTTATCCTCTTCAGAAAAGTTAGTCTTCTTTTCATCACTTCACGAATCAAACGAATGGGATGCAGATTTTAAAATGTTATAATAAAATACTTTAATAAACATAAACTTATTTTTTATTTGGTGTTTTTGTTTTAACGTTACTTTGAATTAAATTAAATTATGTGTAAATAGGGATACAAATCACATTATTCATTAAAATATGGACAGGATTTATCATCAGTAAATATAAACAAGCAAACATAAACATTGATGAAAAGTCAGCATTTTTAGGAGATAGTTTACAAAATTAATTGTATTTGACTTAATATTTCTATACAAAATTTCAATATACTGTAACACTAATTACAACAGTTTATTTGTTTTAAAGCCATAATTGCAATTCAAACTGGAAGAAAAATCTTTTCAAACATTGCTCAGAATAAAACCATTAAATGTTCAGATCTGGGAGGAATAATTGAGGGAAGCTGGTTGTTTATTTTTACATGTTTCTCCAGGTAATGACTGATGCAGGAGGTCAGAGGTGTCACAGATATCCCTGCGTCATGATGCTCACCAGATCACCGTGTTGGCTGCAGCGAACAGGGCTGAGGTCCTGCACGGTCTCCGCTTCCAGCTCACCAGGCCGGACAGATGAGGTCCCGCGCGGCCGGGGGGCTTCTCCTCCCCGGGGTGGGTCCGGTTCGCGATCGCCTCCCCTGCTTCCCGGCTCCCCAGCATTGCTAAACGGATCCCTCAGCTCTACCGCTCCTCTCCACCAAAACAAATACATCAATTCACGTCAACCATACCCGTTTCCGGCTTAGCGTTTTCAAAATAAAACCCACAAAATAAAAACAGAAAACATTTACATTCGTAATTCCAATCACTAAAAAAAAAAAAAAAAAAAAAAAAAATTAAATGTGAGATTTTCTGAAAATTATGAAACTGATTGTAAAAGCTTAAATAAGCTAAAGCAAGTTAAATGTAGTAAAATATTAGTTAAAATATCAAAAACTAGAGAAGCAAGCTTGTTAAAAACATACATTTGTCCTTAAAAGTAGCAAAATTGAGGTTAAAAGCTAACAGTAGCAAAATATAAGCTGAATGCTAAAAATTATATAAGAAGACAATACATAGTAGTATGTAGTATTATGTTGAAGCAGATTTAAATTAGTTAAACTATTTGAAGAGATATTAACTTAATTCTGTTGGAGAAATGTTTGCAAATAAAGTTCAAAAACTTCAACATAATGAAATGGTGCTTCAGATTTTATTGTGAAAGGGAAATAGCCACACTTCCTGTTTTAGTCCAAGCTTTCTTGCAGCTGCAGACTTTAACGGCTTTTTGTGTTGTTGTGTTTCWGCACAGTGACGTCATGGTTTTGTGTCTTGTAAGTGCATTTTATTAGGCTATAACTGCCTTCATTTGTGCTTAATTATAATATTGTAATAACTGGCTAAGAGTGACTAAAAGGAAAATAAATGTACACTTAAGTTAAGGAACTACCCATGAATAAATGTTTAATAAAAATGCATGGATCAAAGATGGAAACAATCAGTGGAATATATATATANCAGGTAAATAGCTGCACTATCTGTCACAAATCATCTTAAGACAACCTTTGAGATATGTGTTGCTTTTGCTCATTTTTATTTATTTATTTTTGATCAGTCAGACAGAAGAATTTTTACATAGAGAGAATAACAAACTGGACCACACAAGAACAGTCAACAGAACTCATTTCGGAGGAGTCAACAGAAACTTGCTGCTACAAACAGATTCTGGCCCATTTTTTCCCCAGTGTGACCTGAACAGTTTAGGCTTTGAGCCAAGATCAAATCGTGGCCAAACGGTGGATTGCAACAATGACCTGCTCTACTTTCTACCATTTCAGACTTATAAACATCCAGTTAATCTTGTTTTTCAAGGCACTGAATTTATACTGATGGTGAAGGGGGTTTAAGAAAACAAAACTTAAATTTATTCAAAAAGAATAAAACACGTTTTGGCAAATGAAAGCAACAAATGTTAATTGAGAAAATGAGTTGGCAAGTTGTAAATTAATGCTCATTTGATTGTCTTGTTCTTTATCTCAGTGTAAAGGGTTAAATGAACTCAGGCACAAGTCTGCTTGATAAGATTTTGAATATAATCAGACCTTAATTCAGGATTTAGTTTTTATCCTTGGTCAAACCCTGACCTGGGTTAGAGAAACACTTGTGTTTAATCTGTGAAACTCAAATGCTCCACAATGTGCTGAAATCCAGAATAAATCTCCGAAAAGAGGTGAGAAGCTGCAGATACAACTATTAATTATCTGCAAGTAAAGTTTTTTCTAGTTTAGTTGGCTGTATTTAAGAGAGAGTATAGAAATTACTGAATAAAATGTTGTAAAAATTGACTCACATGACATGTTTTTGCCATCTCTTTTTATTTTTTAATGATATTTAATATGCACAAACTAATTTATTGTGTACATACAGTAGCAACATATGCTGTTCTGCTGTTGAAGTCATGGTTTTTTCAGAGCTCTGCAAGTGTTAAAGAGGCTTCTTTGTGCACGTCTCTGTGTGTTCATCAGTCACTAATTGGACTGAATTTTACAGAGCAACAAAAGATCGGACTCGAAAATTCCAGCTCGGGTCTGCACAGGCTCTGCTTTGTTGTCCTTTGGCCGCTGTTTGCTGTGTTAACATTTATCTCTTCCTCTCTGGTGAAAGCCACGGTCACCCCAACTGCTCGGAGGCAGGCGGACCACAGAAGACAGAACCTGCCAGGGGCTTCTTCCATCCACTTCGAACCCACTCTCTGATACACAGCAGAAGCCCGACGGGTACCCACAATGCACTCTACACTTCCAGTGAAGTGGAAACGTGTCGCCACCTCTACCCATGGGAAACTTTTTGTGCTCCTGCAAGCTGAGCAGACATCTGAGATTTTGGTTGGACTTTTCCGCTGATCTCGAAGGAGGATCAAGATGATGATTGAGCAGCCAAACCTGGAGGATGTTAGTGACTGCGTGGAGAAACTGAGCTCTGAGGAGATGGAGTGTAAGATCTGCTACTCTGCGTACAACCTGGGGAGCTGCAGGCCAAAGGTGCTCGAGTGCTGCCACCGTTTGTGTTCAAGGTGCCTCGTTAAGATCCTGGACCTGCGTGAGTCACCTTCCAACGTCTTGGTGTGTCCATTCTGTCGGTACGTCACCAAACTGCCCCGAGAGGCTGTGATCAATCTGCCGGATGAYAGTAATCTGATGGCATCGCTGGCCTTTCAGAACCAGAGGAACCTGCGCTTCCGTCAGGACTCTACAGCCGAGCTGCTCCTCAACCCCAGACACCTGAGCTCACTGACAGGTGGCAACACGTCCCCCATGTACACCTCCTCCTCCACCCCGTACTCCACCATCCGGAGCTCCCCCAACTTTGTAGTCATCACTATCGTGGAGCCTCCGCCTGCATCAGCAACCACCCAGGATCTCCAGGCGTCGAACCAGARCTCCTCCAGTCTGGACTCGTTGGCCTCCATCTCCCAGAGGTGGACGGTGTGGAACTGTGTGGCCCTGCTGTGCCACACCTCGGCCCGGGCTCTGGTGTGGGTGCTGGGGCTCCTGTACTTCAGCTCGCTGCCGATGGGGGTCTACCTGCTCATCATGAAGAGGACCACAGCCGGGGTGCTGCTGGTGAGCGTGGTGCCAGCCAGCCTCGTCCTGATCATGCTTTTTGGGTTCTGCCAGTGTATTTGTTATGAGTTCTGGCAYCGCGTGCCGTCGTAATGAGAAATGGACAGCTTGCTTTGAAAAGATCTCAAGAGTTTACTAACAGGAAATGTTTCTGTGCAACAAACCATGTGGAGGAACAGAAAACAGCTCGTTTTTAGTGGTGAAAAAAGCAAAAACTTTATAAATTCTGCTCAGAATTTGAGGCTTGTTGTTGTTATTCATGTTTTTGTTTTACAACCAGCTTTTTACCTGATGCAGAAATGTAAAAGATGCCATTTTCAACACATTTGAGTTTRTCTAACAGTTATGACTGCATCAAAAACCTAAAGAAATAAAGTTTCAGAGCTCTGCACAAGCTGCAGGATTCTGTCAAATCTGGGGCACAAATATGTTTTCCATCAGTGACAGAATCAAACGAAAATATCACAAACATAAAAACACATCTAATAATGAAGGAAAACAGTTCATGTATATGAATCTGAAGATGTTGTGAGATCTGTTTTTTTTAATTTTTTTTTTTTATTGTTGGCCTCTGCATGAGAAAAAACACTGACAAAGCTTTACAACATTTACTGGTTTGTTTTAAAGAACATCACTGAAATAAACACATTGTTTAAATAAAAAATTAGAATAAATGAAAGTTTTTTTCTTATATTTACTGTGATATTTCTGCACCTCAGGTATGCTAGATATTCCATGCAAAGAACCTTAAATTTATTGGTTGATAACGTTGTTCTACAGAAAGAAAATAAAATGAAAAGAATAAATTCAGTGGCYTATTTGAGAGAAAGCAACAGAAATGTGTCAGTTTGTGCAGCCTGATGAAGCAGATTTATTTGGATTATCTCGTCATGTTCACCTGTGCTAGTAACTTTTATTCAACCTGATTATGAACTTTAGCCACCAGAGGGCGCTGAAACCATCCATCCTCTTTTTATCTTTCCCAGAACAGGTTTTAAACATCTCCACTGCTTAAATATACAAAACTCTGCATCCTTGCTAAAAGAAATTGTGATGCTTTAATCTTGCTTGTCTATTAGTTAAATCAGAAATTTTGCTTTAACATTAAGATGTGTTTGGTGGATAAAGAACCATGAAACTCAGACAGAACTCCCCTTCTTCAGCCCAGATTGTTTCATTAGATGATGATTTATCAGACATTTGAATGTGCTCAAATTTGCTGGACATTAATTACTATGAGACCAAAAGTCCTATAAATTAAAGCCGTTTTCCAAGATTTGTGTATTATTTAATGCAGAAACTCAAGCTTACTGCTTTTTGTTCAGTCCTTAACCTGATCTTGACAGCATGCTGTGACAAAAGATGCACCAGATTCAAAAAAGCAGGAGTAATGTCTAATAAAAATGCTAAAAGATAATAAAAGTGATGTTTTTCAAATGATAAACCCGGACAGAAATGTTGCACACTGACAGCCTTGGACTCCAAACCAGTTCTTTATTTTATCTGGGTGCTTTCCCAGCATTAAAGGCAACTCCTGTGCCAAAGTGAATAACGGGGGAAATTTATTGCTTAATTTTTAACTTTTTAAACTACATCAAAAACAAATATAATGTTGGAAGAAATGCACTTATTCTTTTTTTATTTCATGTAATGTTTGTAGAGATAAATAAAGAAAAAAATCACATTTTTTTAATTAAGGAAATCAGTTTTATTTGCAGTATTCTTAATGCAATAGCACAAAAATATTATTGTTATCAGTGAGTAAAGTGTTCCATCCATGGCTTTAAAAGGACATCAGCATCAGCCTAATATTTACACATTTGATCCTCAGTGCTTTATGAGTTTTCCAAGTGGAGTAGAAAACAAACACGGAGGAGCCGTAGAACAATTTGTCTCTCTTTGCTTCCACAACTCACATCTCACAGATGATAAACAGTCCAGGCTTTCTACCATTTCTGTTTTCCAGGGGTCTTGATCTAAATCCGAGCAAATGCTTCCCCACAGGGAGGGAAACATTGCAGCAGATTCCTTTTTAGTGATGGAATGAACATTCCCACATGCTGGTGTGAGGAACGTTCACAGGCTGCAGATAGCAAACGGAAACACAAAACAAAATGAAAATAACTTGCTTCTGCTTCTGTGTTTTACTATAACTCAGGTCAGTAGGACAAATAATGATGGTTTACAGAAGGGTTTACTCAATATAAAGTGTAATAACACATTAAATATCCATTTATGTGTTACAGCAGCTCAGGTCCAGTTGTGTCGTAACAAATTTTCCACTGAGCTTTATCTGTAAAACCACATGAAAGAACGATTCTTTTGTTTCAAACATTTGTCCATCCTGTTCAGATGTTAGCCTGTTTCATTAATGTTTGTTGAACTGTTAGCTGGAAAAATAACATTCACTTTAGGTGTTTTTCTTAAATGTACGGAAGAGGATTAGGGCCACTGAAAAAATAAAAAAAGGAATTCTGACATTAATCTTAGAATTCTGACTGTTTTTCTCAGAATAAGTAAGTAAGTAAGTAAGTAAGTAAGTAAGTAAGTAAGTAAGTAAGTAAGTAAGTAAGTAAGTAAGTAAGT
>NW_013952541.1:1222060-1224150 GCF_001266775.1 Austrofundulus limnaeus
TCTTAGAATTCTGACTGTTTTTCTCAGAATAAGTAAGTAAGTAAGTAAGTAAGTAAGTAAGTAAGTAAGTAAGTAAGTAAGTAAGTAAGTAAGTAAGTAAAGTCAGAATTCCTGTTTTTATTTTTCAGTGGCCCTAATCCTCTTCCATATAAATGTATGAATTTAATTTTACAGCATAGTGATTTATGTAGGGGGTTAAAAAGCTCTTATTTTGTCACTGTGCTCTGGTTTAGAAACTGGTTTCCATAAGTTTCACTGAGAAAGTTTATACTAATAGGGTCATGTGTAAATCTGGTAAAATGATTCAAGTCCCAAGAGTTTCCATATCGTTTGTATTACAAACATTTATTTAAACCAAACAAACTGTTTTAATCTTATCTTAAAATAGTTTCCAGTAATTTCCGCTGTTTGTTTACATGTTATTCTCTACAGTGTTAGTGTAAAAATAAGGTTTTCACTTTGTGCAAATAAAAGTCTGATGTATCTTATGTAGTCTGACCCGAAGGTTTTGAGACAATATCTGGATGTTTCTTTGTGGAGTCACAAAGGTTTCTGCAGAGATCCTCCTCTGGGTTCAGCTTCAGATGCTGACTGAGTTCATGGTTTCTTTGAAGCCACTGCTGCATTTTACTGATGTTTAAAACATTTGTTCTTACATAAACATTGTCACTGATCTTGAGCTCACAGGAAACACTTCTTCTTTGGAATCAGATATTTATTATGATTAGCACTCTATGTTGCAGAGAAACATTAAAATGATGCTTTTATTGTTATATTTGACTTACGGAATTGTATTAAATAAGGTTTGTTTCATACGTCCTGATGCATCTCAGTAATCCAGGTAGAAAAAAATCAAAAAGAAAAAATAAGTAGGTCCTCTGGATGGGTTCTTCTTTAGAGAAACATTTCATCTCTCCTCCAAGAGACTTCTTCAGTCTGATGAGTTTCAGGTGAACCCAGCCTTATAAGCTCCGCCTCCACATGGACAAACAGGTTAGACATTATGCAAAAGAGGGCCATCGACTAACAATAGGCTTGATTGGCTCTATATTGTTCATAGAGGGTCATGTCCCCATCACCTGACCCGTGTTGTGTTATGTGTATGTAGTGAATGCAAGCGGGGGTTCAACGTCCCCTTGTTTTGTCCAGGTGGAGGCAGTTTTGCCCCTTTAAATTGTAAACAATTACATGCGAGGAGTTAGGGAGTAGACGTCTTGCTCAAGGACACAACATACGGGCATTAAGACAAGCAAACCTGTGACTTTTTGTTCACAAGTCGACTACCCCCCCAAAAAACTTACATTTCAAACAGGAGCAAGACCAAACCAAAACCTAAACTATTTAAATCACCAGATATTGATGGAAATAAATGAGTGATTCTGAAAAAATGTGGCTTTGCTTGCAACAAACAAAACATAGCTTTAATTTCTATAAACAATAACACAGATAAGGATTAAAAACAAGAGAAATAGCTAATTGGTATAGCTGAGTTATATTACCAGGATTGAATAAAACTCAAATTAGCCCTTCCCAAAAAAAAAMCATGAGAGTATCATAAAATTGTTTYGTTAAAAATGTATATTAACATATTAAACTTTTAAAGTTTTTCCCTCTCAAATGCAGCACATTAATGGTGCACAAAAAACAGAGTTGTAARGTAACTAAGTACAAATACTTTGTTACTGTACTTAAGTAGAATTTTTGGGTATCTGCACTTTACTTGAGTAATAGTTTTTCAGCCTATTGTTTACTTCTACTTCTTACATTTTCACACAATTATCTTTACTTTCTACTCCTTAGATTAAAAAAGTCAAGAAGTAGAAAGTCGTTACTTTTATTTCATTTTTGCTTGTTTTCGTTCCACCTTGTAAAAATATATTGTGCCTCCTAGAACAAGTGAAATTGTGGTTGAATGAGAAGTATAAATATATAAAACTCTGATAGCGTATTAGTTTGTATACAAACAAATCATGTTACACTCCAGCAGGACAGAATCATTCAAATAAAAGAACTGTACTTAAGAAGTATTTGTATTTCATGAATTATATTATTACATTTGTCCGCAGCCCTCAGATAGATTTTCATTTTGG
>NW_013952541.1:1224251-1227344 GCF_001266775.1 Austrofundulus limnaeus
ATACTTTAAGACTTTTACTCAAGTGATATTCCTAAAGGAGACTTTAACTTTTATTAAAGTAATTTTTGGTACTTTTACTCAAGTGATATTCCTAAAGGAGACTTTAACTTTTATTAAAGTAATTTTTGGTACTTTTACTCAAGTATCACTTTGTGGTACTTTATACAACACTGACCAAAAAAACAAACAAAAAAAAACCTGCTGTTTAGTGAAAAGTGCCTGAGGACAGATGAACCAACCCATCATGATGATGATGATGACTAAGTGTTTGTCCCTGACTGATAAAACTACAGATACGTTTAGGTGCAGAGTTCTCTCATCACCATCTGTCTGCTGTACGTTCAGACTCTTCTTCACATTCCCATAGGAAGTGAGTTGAGCTGCTCTCAGCCAATCACACCAACGGATAACGCTCCGACAACAAACAAAAGATCGAGCCTAGCCGAGCTTATTTTACTTTGTCGATCCGTCTGCTTCAACCTCAGTAGTTCCTTTGCTCCCMACGCAGACCTGTTCATCTGTGTTCCAGCTACTTTTTCTCGGAGCGTATGCGGCAGATATTGTCCTTCTGTTGTCACTATTCGTGGCTGTGTGTCAGCTAGTGTCAACCTGAGCCATTTCAGAGATCGCTTTGCCTTTGCTGGCCGAGCTAAAACACGTTAGCCAGGWTAGCTGCAGGCTAACCAGCTCTGGCTGCCTCACTGCGACCAGCGAAGCCAGTTAGCTTAGCCTGCTAGCTAGCTAGCTTTGCTACGACACCCTTTAAAAACTTGACACCGACTGACTCCAGTCGGTGGTTCTGGCTTGTTACCGACAAGCCGCCCTCACTGAAAGCTGCGTCGTAGCCATGTCTGGACAATCGACGGGCTGTGGGTTTCTGATGTCGGTTGTAGTCCATGGAGACTCGGCTCTGAACGAGCAGGAAAAGGAGCTCAACCAGCGACTTCGACGACTCTATCCAGCAGTTAACGAAAACGAGACCCCGCTTCCGCGGTCCTGGAGCCCGAAGGACAAGTTCAGCTACATCGGGCTGTCTCAGAACAACCTCCGTGTGCACTATAAAGGTATGACACGAAAGCCCCTGTCAAGTTTAGCACTTTATTGCCCGATGCTAACACGTTAGCCTAACTTCACGGTCTGAAAAAAGGAGCAGCTGCCGCTGTGGCTAAAAACAAAGTAGGCTCATCAACAACAAGACAGAGGACATCTTGCAACCCGACCAGCTGGTGAGGTGTAGCCACTGCCAAAATTCACCTACCAGCTCGTTAGCTTTGCTGCTACCAGTGTCAACCAGTTTGTCAGCACTGTGAACTGTCACAATGAAGCTTCCTGTCGAGCTATCTGTTGAAATGTCATTAATCTACAACAGTATAGTCACCTTTTGACTAAATACACTCACGAATGGTTTGGATCAATTTGAATCTTTAAAACTAGCATCGTTCAGAATTTGTAGGCTAATTTAGCATTATTAAATGTGGAGAAAAAACAATGTCGATAATCGAAATTGTCCTYAGAATAATAATTATCTCGCTTTCAGGACATGGGTTGATTCTTGTTGCTGAGGGTTTAATATCAAGTGTCTTGTTTGACATTCAGGTTGGACTAGTTGCTTAGCAAAGCTATCATGATGAGGGTTTTGAGTGCAGCAGGCCTAGGAGAAAAGGCTAGTGCTTTTTTCTTTTTGTGTAAAAAAAAAAAAAAAAGGTGCAACTATGCTTCCTGGGTGTGTTCCACTATTCTGGGTCTGACTGGGCTTCTGCACTCAGAACTGTACTCTTYCTTGTTGCAACTAGAGTGTACTGCACCATAAATTCACCTGAACCTCATGTAACAGGTATGCAGATGTGGAGCAGCTTCAGTATACAATATTACAAAATTTAACTTATGTAATCAGCATATATTTTAATATAAATACTAAGCTTTAAAAGTCAGACCATCTTTGATACATCAGATTTGTCCTCATCAAATGTTTATTAGCTTAACTGTACATTACATTATAATTAACTTATTTATCTAAAGTCACTTTTATTTAAATGCTAAGGCCTGGCAAATTTGGCCATTTTCACATAATCGGAGCTAAAAATAAACATCTTCATTTAATTGGCAACTATTTTAATAACTATTTTATAACAAGTGTAAGTGATACAGCCAAAATAGTAAGTAAAGTTTTATTTATATAGCACCTTTCATAGAAATAGATTCACAAGGTGCTGTACTATCAGAGGCAAATCAAAAAATATACAATCGGAACAGGATATACAAAAATTTGGAACAAAAAATATAAAAGCTGTACAACTATCAAGGTATCAAGACTGTGCAATCCGAAAAATAAAACAAGTAAATAATATCTAGACAAAAATGGGGAGGGCAGAGTAAAACAATAACATATTAAGATGGAGGATTTTTAAATCAGWAATTAAAAAATGAAATACAGTAGTAGCATCATCCTAAATAAAGAACTGGAGCATAGCCTAACGATATTTGGATACTAAGTTGTGCTTAGGATGTATCTAAATCTCTGTGTCCGGGTCTCTGCCCTGTTCCGTGGGAGTTCCGCAGGGTAGCATACTGGGCCCATTGCTTTTCCTGTTATACATAAATGACCTTCCAAAAATATTGAAGTATTCAAATATTTTAATGTATGCTGATGATACTGTTCTTTTTTTGTCTGATTTCTATATTGAATCTATTAATAGTCAGTTACAAGCAGATCTTCAGACATTTCATGGTTGGCTTCAAGATGATCTTTTGTCAGTTAATGTTAAAAAAAGTGTGCATGTATTTTTCCTTACCCAGGAGACATTTCAACATAACAAATCAACTCACTTTTTTAAACAAACCCCTTGATATTGTCACTACCTACAAATATCATGGAATTACTTTGGATTCTCATTTGACTTATTCTGATCATGTACAAGTCTTAACCACTAAGTTGAAACATAAATTATGCGTTTATTCAAAAATTAGATCCAATCTGACATCTTCTGTTTCAAATATCGATCTTCATGCCATTATACTCTCAACCATGTCGTACTGTTTACCTGTTTGGTCTCTTACAACAAATGAAATCTTAGAACCCATAGTTAGGCTCTA
>NW_013952541.1:1227999-1229700 GCF_001266775.1 Austrofundulus limnaeus
TGCTGAGTCAGGCTTGATTTTTAATAATCTTTTCCTGTTAAATAAATAAATCAAATCAAATGCACTATAAACTTTTTCTGTACTCGGACATACACAGTAGCAGTAACCGTAAATTATAATCTGCAAAATGCTGCCTATTTTGAGATTAAAATGGTGGTATTTTGAAATTATCAGCCACATAAAGACTGATTTAACTTCTCAAAAGCAGTGAGGTGCAGAATTTAGGTAGTATTATAAAAACGTGCAGAATATATCAGAAATATTTAGGTGTCAGATTGCAGGTCTCAATTAATCAGTGTTCATCATCAGCTGACTTCATTATGACTGTGATATTTAACTTGTGAGTAGTTTAACACATTTTGTAAGTCTGAACAAACTTTCACTTTTATTCAACCAAAGTTGAAATAATTCACTGTAGGGTTTCAAAACTGGGATTATTTTCAAGTCTAAACGTTTNGCCATATTATGTACCGATTTTCAAGACTACAAACTGCTGCTAAGTAATGTTCAACAGAGTAAACATGCCTGATATATGACCCTTAATAATGTATCCAACAGCTCTGCTCTCTGCTTGAGCTAACGTTGTTTTTAAAGACTAACAGGATGTGTAGGTTCACAAATCAGAAGGTTCAGCTTCACAACATTTCAGTCATAATCTTATAACCACTGACTTGTGCTCAAGGTTATTTTGGACAAAATAAACCAGTAAAACGTGCTTTTGTTTTTCTACACAGAAATCTACAAACAAATAAATWTGCCTTTTATATCTGTTGTTAAAAGTCAGAGGAAAAGGCTGTTATAGTTAAAATGTTATTTAAGTTTACACTGTTGCACACTAGAAAAAAAGATAATCTGTTCTTAGGTTTTGTTGAAACCTATCAGGTTTAGTTTGCAGCTCTTTGATAGAATTGTGTCCACAGATAACCCACTTCTCCTCTGATCAGATTTGACTGTAGGTTTGATGTAATTTGGTCACTATGTAGTCCCAACAAAGGATAATGCTTTGACACTTTGATCCTTCTGTATCAGTGCTTGTGATGAGGGCAAGTTTTACCCAAAGCAAATCGTCATGAATCTACACRCAATCTGTACCTGCTCTAAACATCAGGGTTCATCAGCTTAAGTAACATAAAGCAGGGAGCATTTTACTGTGCATCTGATTATTAAGGATTAAAAATTATTTATAAGAACTGTTAAATTTCTGTGTTTTTATTCCACACTCAAGGTCATGGCAAAACCCCCAAGGATGCGGCGTCCGTACGGGCCACCCACCCCATCCCAGCYGCCTGCGGGGTCTACTACTTCGAGGTGAAGATTATCAGTAAAGGCCGTGATGGGTAAGAACACAGAACAAAGTTAAACATTTCCTACATTTAAAAAAAAAGAAAAAAAAAGAAATTTCGCTACAAGACTGCCTAAAGCTTGGTAATATTTGACCCTTTTAATTGTTGATTTAATGTCTCAAACGTTTGTTCAAACCACAAAGTTCCACAAAGTACATTACTGTTTGAAATTTTATAGCAGCATTTTTTTTAAAACTCAAGTCTCACCATTAGTCAGCAAGTTCATATTGAGACAATAATATTGGATATTTGTGTCATTTGTTATAAATGTACAGACAGGGTTCCCGCGAATCCTTAAAAAGTCTTAAAAGGCATTGACTTCATCAATCCAAAAATAAGGCCTTAATTAGCCTTAAAA
>NW_013952541.1:1229760-1231161 GCF_001266775.1 Austrofundulus limnaeus
ATATATAACTTGCCTTAAGCTGTAGGAACCCTGACAGATGTATCAGATTGTATGGTGTTTGTGCCTACATATCCCAAAATATGTAAGATTTTGTAGTAAAATAAAGAGCTTAATTGAGTGGGAAATATTGTCGTTAACATTCATACTTTTAACTTTAACAACTTTGTCTGCAGTATTTCTTCTGTACAAGGCTACTAGCAAGGTTACTGACTTAATTAGCTAATAGTACAAAATGTCCTCCAAACTCTGTTATGATAATTAATGCGCTCATCTGGGAGGATGGTTAGAAATCTTATAAACAAAGTTCCATGACATTTCAGAGTTTTGTCATTTGTTCTGACTTGTAGCTGTATAAATAACTTGAATTGAAATTGAATTAAATCCAGGAAAGTTGCTGGTTGGTAACTTTAGGGCCTTTGATTCTGTGTTATATTGGCAGCTATTTAACACGTGAACTGTTCACCAAATAAAGTCTGTATAAATTCAGATCAGAAAACTGCCTCTCGCTGCTCCACTGCACACTCCAAAGGTTAATGAATTGGAAGCATGGTTTAAATTGTCCTGAGGGTAGACAGCAGTTTGCAGCCCTAAACTTGGCTCATTTATTTGACTTTAATTCTAAGATATAGTCACTAAACTAAGATTATAAATGTGAGGGGAAAAAGCTTTATTGTTACAATACAGAACAGGATTAAGAGACACTGCAGTTTAACAGTTTCATACATATATTTCACAAAGGGATTTTGAGTTGGAAATATTCTCCCACCTCTGAAAATATGAATGCAGAAATGCTTCGAATCATCTTTGTGTTGTCCGCAAGAAGGACATGATGCAAAAACAGGACATGATACTTCTTATGTTTACACATCTTATGACAAAACAACCTATAGTGCATGTGTAAAACTTAAAAGTTTATATGAACTAGTTAAGAAAATGTCCTCTTGATTCAAATAATTTTAAAGCCCAACAGTAAAATATTTTGATTCTAATTAGACATTTGGATACTTGTGCAAAATGTCAATTTTACATTCAAATTCTGCAAATTCATGTGTGATTATTAGTTTTTTCAAGTAAACACAAAACGTGTCAATTTTTTTTCTTTCAAAATCTTTATTTTCCTCAGCAGCAAAAAGCACTTAATGTTCTCTGCAAAACCCTCACATATTTATTTGAAGGGATCCATGATTAGTTGTAACTTTAGACTTTATTTAATAAACATATATTTTAACTGTAAAATAAAAACTGTAAAAGCACTGTAGGCTGTTTCGTTTTTATAATTTTAAAAAATATATTTTAACATGGACGGGGCCATTTTATTTACACACAAAGCATTCTGGGTAAATGATGACGTGGATAGGTCCTCGGTGCGAGGCTGCTAGTGAGCTGTATCCACCCTGAAGG
>NW_013952541.1:1231574-1234233 GCF_001266775.1 Austrofundulus limnaeus
TGTAATAAATTTTTAAACTTTTAGTTTAAAAATGATAAAAACTAAACATCCTACAGTATTTTTCAGTCTTTATTTTACAGTTAAAATATATGTTTATTAAATAAAGTCTAATGTTACAACTAATCATGGATCCCTTTAATAATTAGTTGCAGCGTTCCTGATTCCCAAAAGGACACATTGTAATCAGTTAAATGATCTGACTTTTAATCTGGCTGGTCAAATTGGGTCTTTTAATAATAAACAGCTGGGAAACTAGATGACTCATAATGCATTACTCAGTTATATTTAGATATTAGTTGTGTTTGCTTCAGGTTGTATGCAGGAATCTAAAATAAAAATGCACCAGAGCAAAAAAAAAAAACAGATTTTACTTTGTTTTCCAGGCCGTCCTTCTGATTTTTACATCCAAAACAAAAATCTTCAATCAGATGTCTGAGTATAAAATCCAGTGACATTTTAAATAAATATTGTCAGAGACATATTATTGTTTATTTCTTACTTTAAAAACACACCAACACATCAGAGGTCACCAGCAGCTGTTGGTGTGTTGATAATTCAGAGACACTCCTTGTTTCTTGTGTTGCTGCTGAGTTTGGGACATTCTTGCTTCGACCTTGGTCCTGATGGGTTGTATTTTGCCGCTGACGATGACGGTACACTGTTGTGTGGAGTACAAGGCAACAGAAGTTAATGGAAATCTGTGTGCACCTTTTCCTCTTTGCTTTGTGTGACTCTGCAAAAGGCACAACTTTTGTTTCATGAGCAGAGTGAAGATCTGCACATTACATCTGTTACTCTGCACCTTTTTCATTGCGTTGATGCATTGAACTAATACAGATGTGTTGATACTGTTTGTGTCATTTACACACATAAAACCACACATATGGATGTTTTCATGCTGTGTTGACTTGAGCACAAACGATGTCCAAACTATTCTCCCCAACATGTGAGGGATTAAGTTCTGTACCTTTGGGTTTGTTTAAGTATTTTGAAACAGTTTTTGTGTATCTATCCCATTGTGGGCAATTTGTAATATTTAATAATTTACCATAATCAAATTGAAAATAGGCAAAGTACTCCTGTGTAAATGAGACGTATTGTTTTGTAAATAAATGTACTAACTCTCATCTGTCCCACAGCTACATGGGAATCGGCCTTTCAGCTCAGGGTGTAAATATGAACAGACTCCCTGGTAAGTTTACATTTTCAGTTTGGTGTTTTTTATATATGTATATATTTATTTATATTGTTGATTTTGTTTTGCTTGTTAAAATACCACCACTAAATAAAAAAATACTTCAGCTGAAAAAAACTGCAATTATGTGATTACATCTACATGTTTTCTGCTGGTGAGGCCCAAACGTTGTGATTATATAAAAGTGAAAATGCTGCAGAAAATGAATGTGGAAATGTTATTCAGCTGATTGGTGATCCCACTCCAAAACTGAGCTCACACAACAAAACAACAACAAACAGACGAGTAGAATCCTGGGTATAATTTTTATTTATTTATTCTTTAAATGGCTGCTTTCTAATTCAACTCTGAGCAGAAATATTCAAATGGGGATGTAAGAACTTAAAAAAATGTAGGAACTCAAGTGGAGCTTCTCTTAAAATCAAAACAAAAAATCCAAATGTGGATTATTCAGGCACTTGGGATTATGTTTCAAGACCCCTGAGAATCTGCACAAACACATGAGAAAAAAAAGGTTTAATGAGGGAACCCGGTTTAAAAACCACTATCCACACTTTGTAGTTAAAAATATCTTCTGCTGCGAGCTGTTCTGTCCCTGATGCGGTTCTAGAGAGGAGAACGTCATAAGATGCCCTCTGCTGAGGTTATCAGGCCAAACAGGAGCCCAGACACCCCGTCACCACTTCAAGAGCCAGACCCACCCAGGAGCTCCATTCTCTCTGTGCAGAGATAACAAGAAGCCCGAGCAAACTACAGCCCAATGAAAATACACTAATTGGTGAAGAAGGAAAGCCAGAGCGCTGCAGAGTTGAGTGCTGTCCCCCAGTGATGAATGTATAGCAGCAGTATTAAATGTGCAGCTCAGCTGGAACTCTTGGTTTCTAAGCCTGGAGCACAGTCAGGCTGGAGGAGAGGCTGTGTCCTTTCCTGTTTAAAGATAGGACAAATGCACCCTACCTCAAGTTTCATATAAAAGAAACAAGCCACTAATATAGTTACTGTATTTATTCAAGTATAATACGTAAAATTAAATCCATAAAATCATCCATAAAGTTGGGGGGTAGTACTATACTCAAATAAATATTTTTACTTTTGTATTTTAACTGAAATATCGGCTTCATTCACAAAATTATTGAGTCCAGAAATGAGACCGCGTCGTAAAATCAGTTGAAACGAGCTCACCTCTGACACTCCTTCGTATTTCAGAGCGAGATAATAACAGATCCAAGCAGGCGACATGATGTGAAAAAAGGGGGAAAAGCAGTCCTGCCCCTTAGTAATGATAACAAACTAATGACATTAGCGTGTGACCGGGCCGCTCCTCGAACAACAACAAACACATGTTCGTCTGTAATKGCTGCCGTCTACCGGTGTTCTGAAAAAGTTTGTATCCCTGAAAAAAGTTTCCCCACCAGAGGGGGCACTTGCGAGTAGGAAGTAATCTGCTTTTCTCCCACAAGATGG
>NW_013952541.1:1234343-1238102 GCF_001266775.1 Austrofundulus limnaeus
CCAATGATCATTTTACTGATATGTATAAAGACTGCAAAGGCTGAAAAATCTTGAAGTCTGTATGAAATTGGAGGTAGTTTGAGGACTAAATTTTTTTTATGCTTTTTAAGCTCAAAGGGGGGGGGGGGTCGTATTATACATGAGAACGTATTATACACGAATAAAGAGATCCAGTGCACTTGAGCTTTATAGGACAGCTAAATTAGCTGTTTTGTATTGCTGATGAAAGTTCAAAAACATATGCCTGGGATTGGAAAGAGTGATTTCTTCAGCTGATTTCAGTCTTGGAGCAAGACATGAAATCTGCAGGTTTGTTTAGTGGGCTGACAGCGAGGTGCTGTGGGTGGTGCTGTGGGTGGTGCTGAGGCCGTGTTCATGAAGAATCACGCTGCAGGAGGAACAACAAGGTTGAAACATTAAATGCAGACTTTTGGTTGCGTGAACGACTTGATGTCTTGTTTTATTCCTTCCTGTTTTCCAGTCAGAGGTTTTTTCATGAACATTTCTCTTGAGGAAATAATGCCAACTAGGACAGTCACTCCCAGTGCCAGCCATTTTGTTGTCAGTTATTTGTACTAGTCTAATTTAGTGTTTTACTTTTTTCAGACTTTCTTATGTTTGGACCTCTTGTGTTTTTTGGTTAGGGGGGATCAGTATTAGCCTAAACTGGAATTTACAGGCCAGGCTTTTGAAAGATCAGAGATCGGCTAGAAAACTGCAATCAGTGCACCCCTTATTTGCTTTAGTTTTGTAATCATGGGCTAAGAGTTTATTGTGCTTCTATACTTCAGGTGACCTTTTCAACRTCACATCACGCTCTGTGCTCATGTATGGACCCTTTTCACCTCTTTTTTTTTTTTAGGTTGGGACAAGCACTCTTACGGGTACCACGGAGACGACGGCCACTCCTTCTGCTCGTCTGGCACCGGGCAGCCCTACGGACCCACGTTTACAACAGGCGATGTGATTGGCTGCTGCGTGAACCTCATTAACAACACCTGCTTTTACACAAAAAACGGGCACAGCCTAGGTAAGGAGCGTTGAAAACTACGGTGGGATTCCTAATGTTTTTATCATGTGGTAGAACTTGTTCCCTGCAGTTGTTTGTTTTTATTTTGGTTTTTCTTGCGACATTTAAGTTGCTGACTGAAGCAGTCAGAACATTCTGAACCTGGCCATATTTCACGTGTTTACTTCCTGATAATAAATGATTCACTGGGTCAACAGTAAGGATGTAAGAAGTTAAATATAAAGGGATCCTGTTAAAAGCAACAAAAGCTATTTTTAGTTATTTGGATGATTTAACTCTAGAGGCTCTAACAAACTTGTAAAACCAGATTTGAGATTGGTGGGATTTGTCTTAACAGTAATGTGTGCGAAAGTGACTTTTGCAATGTGTACACTGTGTAAATACACTTGTTATGGTGTCATGTTGATGTCACAGTTTACTCACCAAGTCCTCCAACAGAAACTGGGACAGATATTGTTTTATGCTTTGTTTCCAGTGATGGAAGCTTCTTGTTTCTGGGTGGTTTAGTTACAATCCTGTAAATGAAATGTCAGGAACAGCTAATTATTTTATGATAATTTAAGATGATTGTTCTAAAAATAAATGAAGAAATATAGTATTTTAAAACACGTATAGAGAAAATAAATCCTCAAAATTTCCCCCTCCTGCTGTAGAAAAGTTACATCGTGTCGCGGGATCATTTCCTCCCTCCCGCTGCACGTCACGCAGAGCGAAGCTTTAACAACCGTAGTTTTTTTTACACCCAAGTTGTCGGAAAAAAAACTTGTTTTTTCTGTGTTGTTACCCACAGAGATCATAAAAGATGCGGACGTTCGTTCAGTCATAAACCCATCTAGCTAATGTAACAGTTCTGCTCTGAGAGCAGCAGAGCAGCAGTTGATAAGTTCAGCAGCAGAAGCTCATTGTATGGCAGGCAGATATTACATTTATTTGGCTTCACCACACTTACATTCCAATTATCTGAAATAGTTTTATGACAGGATTTTGTGCAGCTGAAACCCCTTAAAGTCCTGTCACACTAACATTTTAGGCAACATTGAATTTTTTTATGTATAAATGACTAATTGTACTTGAAGTACTGGTTATAGCATCCACTTTATTTTGATTTTGTTGAAAATTTAAGAAATGTTTTTGTTTGTTGTTGAAACCATTTTGCAATATATATATATAAAACATTTTGTACTTCTGTTATGTTCATTTGCACTACAGCAAAAGGTTGGGTTTGATTATGATCACAGTTTTCTGCTAAATAAATGCTCTAAAAATTATCTTTGCTTTTTATGATAATGTTCTGCCGTGGTAGACTGTATACCGTTACTGTGAAGGGATTCAGTTTATACCCTAATATGAATATGAGGTCATACCGCCCAGCTCTAATGTCAGGTATGATGAGGTAACATAATAAGCTTTTGGCTCTAAAAGAAAAATATTTTATTTACCATGGCAAAATTTCAAATCGATATCTATCCATCCAGTATCTGCTGCTTGTTCCAGGCAGCAGCTTCAGCAGCGAGTTTCATTCCACAGCCATCTTTTCCAGGACTCCCAAGGTGTTCCAGACCAGCTGAGAGGTATAATCTCTCCAGTGTGTCCCGAGTCTTCCCCGGGTTCTCCTCCCAGTAGGACATGCCTGGAAATCCTCCTTAGGGAGTAATCCAGGTGGCATCCTTAGCCTGAACCATCTCAGCTCGTTCCTCTGGATGTGGAGAAGCAGCAGCTCTGCTCTGAGTCTCAACTTCTCCCTCCTGTCTGTAAGGGAGAAAAAGCTGGAAAGTTTTATAAGCAAAGGATCAAAAGTTTATTTTGCTGTGAATTTTATTTACACAAATCCCTTTTATATCCTTCAATGGCATATCTCAGTAACAAAGAGATGAAATTAAACTGCAAGTCTTTATTTTATCAAACATTATTTTATAGTCAAACAGTTTTTATTTCTGTTCTCTCTTTTTTTTCTATTTTCATTCTGTGCAGTGTTTTTATAGTGTGYCCTCAGTGTTTTACTGCTAAATCTGACCATGTGAAGCAGACTCATCTTGATAAAGAAACCCATCTTGGCTCAGATAACTGATTGAATCAGGTTTCTGCAGAAAATGATGATAACCAGATTATTTCATCTTATGTAAACACAGACTGGCCTTGTGGACAGCTGGTTTCAGCAGTGGTCTGTCATAATGACACTGTCTTTGTTTCTCTGCAGGTATCGCCTTCACAGACTTGCCAGTAAGTACCCACTTTTGTTTGCCCTTGAGTTATCTTTAGTTTCCATTATTTATCTTCGCTGTGTGACACGAGGTTATTCAGAGAAATGTGTTTCATTTTGCACACAATGCCAACTGTGGTCAAAATGTTTACTTTCTGGAAAAAATGGGTTGAAATCATTTTTCAGGTGAACACAAAGACTTTCAGTTTTCAATTTTATATTTACATTTTAACTTGCAAGAATTAAACTGGATCAAGAGGAAAAAATGAATCCACACAGTACTAATACTTATTGTTCATCACTACTTCTACTGGATGAAAGGATCTGATTTGAAGGTGGTAGTTAAATTAGTTTAAAATGTAATTTACGATCCCCTGCGTTCTCTTCATTTGTTAGGAAATATCTTTGTAAAAACAAATGACACTTGTTTACTTTTAGGTACTTGGGTGTCAGTAAAAGGTAAAATATTTTAATATTTATATTTGCTGATAAAGATGAACTTACATTATGTTTATACCAAGGTTATAAT
>NW_013952541.1:1238112-1239472 GCF_001266775.1 Austrofundulus limnaeus
TTAGTTTTAGTTTAGTTTTTATTAGTTCTAATATTAGTTATTTTATAATTTGAATAAACATATTTGCCAATGCATCCTCCAGCTTGTGATTTTTCATTATAGTTTAGTTTTATTTCATTTTTTTGTATTAATTCAGTTAGTTTTAATGAGTTTTTACAGTGGATTTGATTGTATTTATTAGTTATTACATTTTTAATGCGTAGTTTTAGTTTAGTTTTTATTAGTTCTAGTATTAGTTATTTTATAGTTTGAATAAACATATTTGCCAATGCATCCTCCAGCTTGTGATGTTCCTGTGAGTTAACTAACCAACAGATATTTGGTCACTAGTTAAAGCGTCCATTATAGCAACACCTTCCTAAAATAATTGTGTAACTCAATTTAACCAACTGAGGACTTGGGTGATTATTTTAGGAYSATGATAATAGTTGTCTCCAACCTGCTGCTACCTGCTGATTGTTTTTCACAGGAGCTACTGAGAGAAGCTAGCGTGTCAAGATAGTCATAGTTAGCATCTTGTATGAGCTTGATTCATGAAGTTTTTCCCTTGAAGTATTTCACCTGTTTTATCACCTGTTTCCACTACAAGACACTTATTTTGATTTTTCTCGCAGTCATATTCAAAGAAATAACAAAGCGGACGTTGTTGCTTTCTCCCAACTTTTGTTGTTGTCATTTAGCAGGTGATGCTGAGCAGCAGATTGTAAACAAGTGTTGTTACGGCCCGCAGCTAATGTGAAAAAAAAGAAAAGAATTAAACACAAACTAAAAAAAAGTTTTAGTGAGTTTTATAAAAAGGTTATACAGTTTTAGTTATCCTTTTTTCATTTTATTACAGTTTTTTATATATTTTGGTTAACTAAAATGTTTGTAGTGAGTGCAAGCGGGGCTCGACAAAAGACACAAACAAGGGGACATCGAGCCCCACTTGCGCTCACTACATACACATAACACGACACCAAAGAACCACAGCCGAAGCATCCAAACCGATACGTCAGGTGATGGGGCACATGACCCTCTATGAACAATAGAGCTAATCAAGCCTATTGTTAAGCGATGGCCCTCTTTTGCATGTGACTAACCTGTTTGTCCAGGTGGAGGCAGTCTTATACGGCTGAGTTCACCTGAAACTCATCAGACAAGGGCTGTGTCTCAATTCAGGGGCTGGGTCCTCATGAGTGCGCATGGCCCTGTGATGGACTTGCGACCTGTCCAGGGTGTACCCCGCCCCTCGCACTGTGACTGCTGGATATGGGCACCAGTGACCCACGCAACCCTGAAAAGGAAGAAGCGTGTACAGAAAATGGAAAATGGATGGATGGATGGATGGATGGATGGATGGATGGATGGATGGATGGAT
>NW_013952541.1:1239749-1249488 GCF_001266775.1 Austrofundulus limnaeus
AAATATGTGTTATGTCCTTTGTAGATACTGGAGCTAAACCTAAATTATTGTTTTCTTTATTTACGTTTACCTTTTTAACTGTGAATTTATTCTTCCAGTAGAAAGACGTGTAAACACGTCCCGAAGCATTTTAAGTCTGACATGAAACTGATCACTATGGTAACGGGGGAGCACGTGGTCACGCAAATCCACGTGAAGCCGACATCAGGCGAAGGCTGGACCATCTCATTTTGCAGCAGTTTTGAGCATCCTACCCGGCCCATCAAGGATGTGGCCTACGTGGCCCAGACAGTGAGGACCCAGCCCATGAATCGAGACACAGCCAGGAAGTCTCTTGGAGGAGAGACGAAACGTTTCACTAAAGAAGAACCCATCCAGAGGACCTACTGGTTTTTTTCTTTTTAATATAATAACCCTGGTTTATAGTACCAGCACATAAAGCTCAATAATCTTTAGATGCAGCTGAAACTTTTTGTTAAGGTTTGGTGACAACAAAAGAGCTGCGAACATGACGTCCTAATTTGAGTTGCTCTGCCATCATTTTCTCTGCTCCTGTCACCCTGTCTGCTTTTTATTTTACCACAGTAAAATGTGTCCTGAATTACTAAATGTCTGTTTTTATCTGAAGACAMCAAACGATTCTGAGAAAGCTGAAACATGCATCATGTCAGTTATTTTTTGTACCCGTGCTTTATGTGAACAACTCCCACACCAACAGGACATTAATTCCAGTGGGATTCTTGCATGTATTAACTGGGTTGAGAGAGGATTTTTCTTTCCCCCCACCTTCTTCATACTCTGTTGCAAATGCAAACAGGGACCRGCTGTTTTTTGTGTGAAGAAAAGAAGAGTCTTAACCACAACAATAATCTATTGAGCAGCAAACCAGACTTGGCTGTGAGCCTGAGATTCATGTTCCTCTGGAGTTGTGCAGTGAGAAGTGCGTCACCTCAGCACAGCTGACCTTTGTGGTTATTGAACCGAGACACACACAGCTCTGTTTTCTTTTTCTTTAAAGAGTCTTCAGTGGACTAAATCCATTCATCAACATTTTTATTTATTGATTTTACTTTTTATTTTTTACAATTAATAAAAAAAAATAACAGCCAGTTTGTATTTAGTGAACATTTTAAAGCCACAACAACAACAAAACCCTCTAGAAAATCATGTGACTCATGCAGCTGCACAGGATGTTGTTATCTGACTTTTTGTTTTTTAAACCCTTCATGTGAAATATGTTGGCTACTTTTAACTTTAATATGTCCTTTATAATAATGTCTGTTTTAAAGCTATTTATGTAACTTCTAACTGGAAAAAACCAGGAAAGGAAATTCACTGAGTGCTCAAAAAAATGTTGCTGCATGTTTGACCTGTTGAATCTGGTTTTAGCCCAGGATCTACTGACAAATGCACCATTCTTTGCTCTACAATCAGCATTTAAACTGCTTACAGTTTACTGTTGAAATCTGGTTATAGTTGCTGATGTCTGGTGGACGTTTTAATAAATTGGAGTTCAGCCTGAAAAACTATTGATCTCTGAGGAYGACATTTTATCAGGAGGAAACTGTGGCGACAGGAAGATTAAATTAAAACAATAGACTGGGAAGTCGGCTGCCAAAACTGTGGATGCCAAAAAGTGTTTGAGAGTCTGAAATCTCAGCACCTGGCAAAATAAATGTTGAGTCACTGTTTCTTATGAACCAACCAGGACACCTSTCAACTTGATAGATGTGTTGGGTTAAAACTGCCCAGTGGAAATCATTCTCGTTGGTGATTTACACAATATTTCACCTCTCAAACCTCCAGTTCTAACATTCAAGGGTTAATTAAGCTAAAGGTTACTTCCTCAGATTTTCCTTTTTCCTGTTTTCTCTCCCATTTATTTGTTGTTTTGATTTATTGTTCAGATTACATTCCTTGTGCCATTTCTTCCATCATATCTGGCCTTTTTCTCTCCCCGCGCTGCAGCCTAACTTGTACCCGACCGTGGGCCTTCAGACTCCAGGGGAGGTGGTGGACGCAAACTTTGGCCAGCACCCGTTTGTCTTCGACATCGAGGACTACATGCGAGAGTGGAGGACAAAGATTCAGGCTCAGATCGACAGATTCCCCATCGGAGAGCGTGAGGGCGAGTGGCAGTCCATGATCCAAAAGTAAGAGGATTAGAAAACTGAATTATTCCTCTTTAAACCTGTAAGACCTGCGTTTTCTTTATTAACCTCTTGAGCCCCAAAACAGCCTTTTCTGTTTCCTATTTTAACTTCTTTTAACTTCAGATCTGTCAGCTGAACCTGGACATGTTTGGTATCATTAGAAACCTAAGAATCTTGAGCTAAAAGCTCATGGAAACTATTTTAACATCCAACAAACACAGTTCAAACGACAGTCAGTCGAATCAGAAAGTAAATAAACTGTACAAAATGGGATTGTTGCTAATCTGTAAAGTTAAAAAATTTGACATTATTTTTTTAAAACAAGTCAAATTAGATACATAAATATGTAAAAGTGTGTTTAAAGTTTTTTTTAATTGATTTTGAGTGAATATGACCCAACTAAAGTCAAATATAATTTCTCATTATTTTCTATAATATACATGGTGACAAATAAACGTTTAGATAATTTTTCAAAAGTACAAACATTCAATAACAAGTATTTTTAGGCAGGTAAGAAAAAATAAATAACTTCTGGATGTAAAATATTAATATTTCTTAACATTTTTTAATGGAACCATCATGGTCTGTCCTGTGCAGAATRACAAAACACTAAATTATTTCTTTACTAAAACCTCTGTAACTTTGCTCCAGTTAATTTTAGCAGCATGAATCTTTGCACAGCTAATGTTTATGGTTTCTAAGAGTTTTAGCCTGATTCATTATGGTTTTAAGTAGGTTATATACTGTCTAATGAAAAAATTGTTCAGGTGAGAGTGAAAAAAAATTAAAATATGATGTTCCATCCTCAATATCTCTAAAACCACAGCAACTGTTTTAATACTCACACTTCTGATGAAATCTCCCAAGGATTAGCTTTATTTTGATACCAAGATTATTTAAGCAGAGTTTGTAAATACTGAAATACACTCAAGTTACATTTCAACATGGTATTTTGAGAAAAACAAGAAAACCCCTTGGGGCTTAAGAGGTTAAAAAACAAGATTTAGTTAAAGCTTCAAGTAACAATGGGGGCAGATTTTTAGTCTTTGTCAGATTTTAGAGATTTCAGTCTAGAACTTATTGTGTTTCACATATAAAACGTAAAGCCTCTGGTTTGTTGTACGTTAAGTAGTATTTTCAAGGTTTCACAGTTAAGGTAGACTGAAGTACCCAATAAGTGAGCAGCTTTTTAACCTTCCTGTTAAAGTCAGGGGTTTGTTGCCTTTTGCCTTGCTAACTTTCAAAATGCAGAGACAGAGACGTTGAAAGTCTCTGCTCCCCTGAACCTGTAGCGTTGTTTGTCACAGAGCCAGATAAATGTGGATGTCAGCTGGCACGGTGGAAACACCGCTCACCAAGATCACTTCTCAAACAACAAGTGCTGAACAAGGAAACTGTCTTCTGTGCAGCTCATTTTTTTTATCCTTTTGGTTACTGTTTACTTTGACTTTTTAAAAATTTAGACTGGTACTATTTTGTCGTTGCACCAAGACAACGAAGGACTAACAGTTTGTCTTTACAGGCTTTGCATTTGGTTTGGTTTCAAGTATAAAGAGGATAGTCACCATTTTTTAAACAGATGCAGTTAAAGATTGTTCTTGTACACCACAAACCTCGCAGTAAAGGTTTACTTCTTGGCACACATTGTTCTTCTCACTGCAGGCTGCAGTAAAATGAGTTCAGCTGCTGTTGCAAACTGTTGCTTTGTTAAGATCTCATTAAACTTTTCCTCATTCCTTCAGATGAACTGGAGATGTGGGATGGATTAGTAAATGTTTCAAGGATGACAGCTCTAAGCTTTAAATGTTTGTTACTCAGTGCATCATCCTCACACAGCCAGTAGGAGTCTGTAGGTATTCTGTTAGTTTTTTTTTTAATAATTATAAATGTTTGTGTCTCATCCTGGACTCAAGGTGAAGAGTAATTTTCTCTGTTCAGCTAATGATGAGTGTTGTTTCATTAGGCCACTGGAGCTGACCAATTAATCTAAATTATTACATTTAAAAGGTGTTTGTTTTAGATGTTTCAAGTATTCTGTTGCAATAAGTTGTGTTAAAATGTTCTTTTACTTTCTGGTATTTATACTTTGTTTCACTGATCAATGTGCAGCAGCTGAGTTTTAAGTAGCGGGTGTTGAAAAGGCCCCAGGTGATGGGATAATGTTAACCTGAGCTGGATCAAGGCCCAGRTGGACCACTGGCCCCACAAAGAGTCCGAGCTGTGCTCCAGCAGAAAAGCTGCAGGACCCGATTTTGCTCATGCCAAGCCATGATGGGATTAGCTCTCTGTTGCTATGATTACTGGTYCTGAATGGATTAAATCTCCAGAGTGTTTGGTTGGGTGGAACAGAGGGAGTCGTTGCCTTTGACCAGTAAAGTCTCTGGTGGGTTGAAAACAGGAAGTCTTTAAGCTCTGGTCAGGGCAGTGAATGGCAAACGTTTGTAGAGCAACAGAGAAACAATCAGTCATTGAGAGCAGAGGCTTCTAATCACAAACACCTTCTGCTTAGTGTTAACAGGGTTAATTTATGAAAAATGAATTAACTGTGTGCTTATAACAAACAGCTGAGGAACAAGATCGTCCTGAAAGCTGTACTGTGTTTTCTATGGGATAAATCTTGTGCCATCAGGAATTAAATTTAAATTGCTCAGATTGAATCTGAATGTGCRTAATTTGAATCTGAATGCATTGGTTTGAAAATTTATTTCACTAAATTGAAACTGAATTTAAAGTTTTGTATCTGAATTAATTTGCTTTGAAACTGTATTTCGGTTTATTAAAAATTCAGTTTGACTACTTCCACTTTCAGTTCCATAATTCAGATTTTTGTGTCACATCCTGGTCCTTGAGAAAGCCAGGCAGAGTAATCAAACACAGATCCACAGATTTATGTTTCACTTTGGTGAAGTTTCCCTTCTGTATGTAACAGAGTTGATGCAATCCACTGAAAAAGTGACAAAAACAAAGTTATTTTACTGCAGTGATTAATTTGACCTATATGTCGAAAATGTTACATTTACATCACATCATGGATCACATGTTGATCAGATGCTGCTGCTGACCGATCCATGACGAGGTGTAAATGTAACATTTTCTACATATAGGTCAAATTAATCACTGCAATAAAATAACTTTGTCTGTTTTTGTCACTTTTACAGTGGATTGCATCAACTCTGTTACATACAGAAGGGAAACTTCACCAAAGTGAAACATAAATCTGTGGATCTGTGTTTGATTACTCTGCCTGGCTTTCTCAAGGACCAGGATGTGACACAAAAATCTGAATTATGGAAYTGAAAGTGAAAGTAGTCAAACTGAATTTTAATAAAGAAAAATACAGTTTCAAAGAAAATTAACTCGGATACAAAACTTTAAATTCAGTTTCAATTGAGTAAATTTTATTTTCAAACCAATGCATTCAATTTCAAATTCTGCACATACAGATTCAATCTGAGCAATTCAAATTCAGTTCCTGTTGGCACAAGATTTATCCCAGTTTCCATCTGAAGAAATGCAGACTTCCATTGTTGAGCACAGTTTACAAAGTGACTTCCTGCTTCAGATATGCCTGTTTCTACTCTGATTAGTTTTTCTCTACATGTTCTCATAACCAAGCTGAAGTTGCTCACATGTGCTCGTCCCGTTTTTGATTAAAACTAAAATACATGTTCATGTGAAATATCTTGAGAATTTWCTAGTATGATTAAAGATAGTTTGACCTGATGCTTTCTGTTTAAAAATCTGACAATTTAATCTAGTTTTAGTTCGTCTGGACAGGAAATCCTGGTTAAATATTATTTCAGCCTATTGTTTGAGAATTTCTCTGACAATAAGTGCTTTAATAATTTGAATCAAAGTCTGCTTCATGTTCTGCTTAGATCTGTATCATGTTTTACCTGCAGGTAATTTATTAAAACATAAATCTTAGGAGTTCTTTTATAAGTTTGCTTAACCTCTTTGAATTATGCTGAAATATTTAATGTAAACGAGTTATATTTATAAATTATTTCAACCTAATTAAAAAATACAATCTAAAGACTGATCATAGTGTGTGATTGTGGAAGGTTAGGGGTATGAATTAGTTATTTTTTAATAAWGTGATAAGTTGCCTTTTTCAGTTAAATAAACTTGAGTGTTTTTGTTTTCTTTTCCTGACAGGATGGTGGCTTCGTACCTGGTGCACCACAGTTATTGTGCCACAGCCGAAGCCTTTGCCAAATCCACCGACCAGGCCGTGCACGAGGAGCTCGCCTCCATCAAAAACCGACAAAGTGAGTCTGCTGCTTTCTTTGTGTTTTTATTACTCCGTCTTGATTACTGGTGTCAGATTTGTTTACACAGAGAAACGGCATTTTGAACATCGAATCAAATCAGGATTTGTTAATATTTAGTTGAGGATTAGAACTAAAATACAGTGTGGGGGTTAAATTATGTCCTGTTTGCTGTTGGTCTGCAGAGATCCAGAAGTTGGTGTTGTCAGGTAGAATGGGTGAAGCCATCGAGACCACCCAGCAGCTCTACCCCAAYCTCCTGGAAAGAAATCCAGATCTCCTCTTTATGCTCAAGTAAGACAAAATGTCTGATTAATTCAACACAATCCTTCATTAGAAACCTTCTTTTTATAAGAAAATACATCTTATTTGATTTAAACATAGTTGTGAGGTTTTATCTCTGAACTGAACATCTTCCAGATATTTTTTCTTTTTTCTGCTATAATCTTCATATTTACCTTTTTCCTTCGTTTAACTGTTGGTTGGTTGTTGTGTTCACTGTCTGCGTTCTCCCTCCGTCCTCTCTCCTCCCCCCGTGTCTCCAGGGTGAGACAGTTCATAGAGATGGTGAATGGGACGGACAGTGAGGTGAGGTGTCTCGGTGGACGCAGCCCAAAGTCTCAGGACAGTTACCCCGGCTCCCCCCGGCCCTTCAGCAGCCCCAGCCACAAAGCCAGCGGCTCCCAGCCCTACCTCACAGGTACGCTCCAGCTGGAGGTTAGGGCACATCTGCTGTAAAAAAAAAAAACTAAATTATACAGGAACTGTTATCTGAACGCCTGATAAATCAACAAGAAGCAAATAAACTTGACATTTTTTGTTGACTTGTAGGTAAAAAGTTTAAAATGAGCAGAAACTTTGAGTCACAGTTTGTGTTTTTTTATTGCTTCATATTATAAGAGTCAGAAAATGAAACTTGAGTCATTTAAAGTCATTAAAAACAATGTCTGCATGTGTTGTAGGGTTTGACAGTAACTGCTGTAATGGCGTGACGTCTAATAAGAGCCACAGCTCCTCCCCTCACAGTCACAAGCCCTGCCCCCCGGGCTCTGGCTCCRCCCTCCAGGGGTCTGACGTTAGCCTCAACGGGAGCCGCAGCCAGCAGCCCATTACCAGGTACCGAGTAACACCACACCAACGCAGCAGGATGACTGGTTTCATTTTGTTTGTTTTGATCTCCATCAGCTGCAACAAGTACAGCTACTCTTCCTGGAGTCGATCAAAAACAACGCTCACAAAAACAATTTTACCAGCCTTCACAGTACCACCAAAACAGTGACGTAGTTTTAACAAAAAATAAAATAAATAAATAAACAAAACAAAACACCACACACACCTACAATTACACACATTTTTCACAAACCTAGAAACCTATAACTCAATATGATTATTACAAAATACATTAAACTAATCCTCCAAAACAAACCATCATATCACAGACATGTCACCTGACCCAGAAATTAGTTTTTAAGTAGATACCTTTTCAAACTGGTATTTACTGGTTGCATTAATAATGTCACTTGGCAAATCATTCCAGCCAAACATTTCTCTATACATTACAGCACTCCTKCCGTTATTTGTCTTCACASKTGGAAGTGTAAATCTGCCCTCTAAACATAACTCATTATAAATATAGAACTAAACTCGTGGACCCAGCAGGCTCTAAAAACCTCAGGCTCAGTGGTTTAAAACCTGCCTTGCTGTGACAGACGATACCAAAGTCTTGTTGGGAGAAATAAATACACGAGATAGAAATAAATGTGGAACAATAGATTAAACAGGAAGTAGTAAATAAATCAGGCTCTATTTCTCATGTACTAAAGTAAATAATAGTAAACAATGTTCTCAAAGTGAGATAAAAAAACATCTCTTCTGCAGCTGTTTGTTTAAAACCAGTTATTTTTGTTGGTTCTCTTCAATTATATTAAGTATTTTACAATAAACCCTACTACCATTTTATTTTTATTTTTTTATGTAGTTATTCATTTCATTTTAAAAAAACTAACAAAACACATTACATACAACAAAACAATGCTAATCAAATAAAATGAAAGGCAGCAGAAGAAGATAAAAAATCTTTACCTGCTCCTATTTACAAGAAAAAAAATATTAATTTCAACAATAATAAACCAAAATAAAACAAAAATTCAACTCCTCAAACAGTAACTCATGCAAATACAAATTAAACAATTTCATATTTCTTTCACTATTTTGCTTTGATCATTTTTTAAAGGAATTAATTGAGCCAATGCTTTTATAATCATTTTCCAGTTTATTCTATAGTCTTAAACATTACCATTCATTCTGCACACAGCAGAACCTGCTGACAGGTTTTCTCTGTCCTGTCCTCTCAGTAACGACGTGGACATGGAGGTGGACCACTTCACTAATGGAGTGACAGAATCCTCCTCCAATGGTTTCCTGAACGGCACCTCCAAACACGTCACAGAGCCCGACGACTGTGATGCAGACATGGGTGAGTGTGGAGATCAGACATGTTGCTTAATAAGAAAGTATCTCACTCTGTGTAACATTTCTACAACAAACCACTTGTAAACAACTAAAGGTGTTCTGTTAGAAGAGAAAAGTACTTTTGTTTTGGTTAAAATGAGAGTAATATTAATAATTATAACTTCCTTCTCAATGTGTTCTGTTAAAATCCACCTTGACATCTAGCCAACATTGAAAATGGACATGAACTGTCTGCAGAGGTGGAGTCGACCCAGTCCAAGAGGCAGCTGTGCGGCGGGAGCCAGGCGGCCATCGAGAGAATGATCCATTTCGGCAGGGAGCTCCAGAGTATGAGCGAACACCTCCGCCGGGAGTGTGGCAAGAACTCAGCCAACAAGAAGATGTTGAAGGTACGGCAGCAGCCTCAATAACCCGTGTCTGTGTTGAGAGATTTAATGTTCAACATGTTATTTATATGTGAGCCGTCACATCGAAACCAGGATTAAGTCTAAAAGTTGTCTGTGGAGAAACAGGCAGATGTAGAGCTTCAATTTTGTTGAAATATAACGAATAAATGTGTTATCAATGTATCATTTCAAGGAACTGTCTGAAATATTATCCTAAAATTTTTTGAAGCACTTTTTGAGCATTAGCAACCACAAAAAAAGCAAAAAAAAAAAAAAAACATTGAGGAAAACCACCTTGAAATGTTGAGATTTTCCCTGTGAGCTAACAAAGCTTTTATTTCTTTCCAGCTGGGAAATCTCAATATTCAAATACTATTTGAGGTTTCATTTTTAAAATGTTATTTAAAAAAATCATCATTACAACGACAAAATTAGGATTTGGACCAAATATTTATGT
>NW_013952541.1:1250283-1254607 GCF_001266775.1 Austrofundulus limnaeus
TGACGGAACAGTGCAGGTTTTGAATTTTGTGATTCTGATTTTACTTTAAAGAAGTTTGGTGAGTAGTGAAGTGTTTCTATAAACTTTGTCTGCTGTTTTAAACCTTTTCAGTTTTGTGTAGGATTGTTTTTATTACTATAATTGTTATTTAGAAATAAAACCAGATTACTAAAAATCTCCTTGCTAAATATACGCTTTTATTCTGAAAGTACGCCAACACAGAACCGGAAGTGTCTCGCCTCCTTTAAAATCATCAGCTTTGCAGYATCCGGTCGTAAACAACAACAACAACATCAGGCGCAGTTAACGGACCGCACTGTAGAAAATGATGCACCGAGTCTTACTAGTGTTCATGGCCGCTGCCGGGGTGTCGGTGCTCGGCCTCCCGCGGCTGGAGGCCTCTCCCCCGGGCGGAGAGCCGTGCGCCGCCCCGCTGCAGTGGGAGGGCAGGTGGGTGATGTACGACCACAGCACCGGGAGGAACAGCCGGGCGGCGGTCTCCTACGACGGCTTGAACCAGAGGATCCGAGTCCTGCAGCAGCACAAGAAACACACTCCGTGTCAGAGGTAAAATATAAACAAAAACACACAAAAGTCAGCAATAAAAATGGGTCATATGTAAAACCAAAACAAGAGAGTTTAAATCTTAATATAAATCTCACTTTGTCTCAAACTCTAGTTTACTTTAGTAGTTTTTGTAATTGTTGCAGAGAAGTTAATGTTGTAAAACTGCATTAGTAGAAAACATTCACAAAAATGAATAAATCAAAGAAAGACAAACAAAATAAAAACTATGTAAACATTTTAAAAAGCATGATTTAGATAAGTTTAGCAATGAAATGAACTGTAAAATAAATAAATAAATTTACTAAAACCACTTACTAATAGACAAGTTTAACCTTTTCTTATCACCTGTGCTGTTATTTGTTGTGTTTCAGATAAAGTGGAACTTTAAATATTGTTGTTAGGAATAATATTTAAGTTTCTTATGTTTCATTTTGTATATTTTTCCCATCAACAGTCAGATTTAGCTGGAAGATGTGACAAATGTATATAAATGTGTATATATTTACTTTAAATGTCTGAAAACATTCATCTTATCATGTCAAACAGCGGGTAAAATAAGTATTGAACATGTAACCTTTTTTCTCTCAGTAAATATATTACTAGAGGTGCTAATGACATGAAATTTTCACCAGATGTTGRTAACAACCCAAGTGATCCATACATACAAAGAAATCAAACCATAAATGTCCAGAAATGAAGTTATTTGTAATAAGGTGGAATGGCACAGGGAAAAAGTATTGAACACATGAAGAAAGGGAGGTGTAAAAAGGCATGGAAAGCCAAGACACCAGCTGAACTCTCTCAGTAATTAGAAAGCAAGCCTGCCCCTTGTCAGTGCAAGTTAATATCAGCTGGTTCAGTCCCAAATGATGGCCAGGTATCACACAAGAACCATCTGATGATGGGTAAAAGTAAAGAGCTCTCTCAAGACCTTCACAACCTTATTGTTGCAAAGCATAATGATGGCATCGGTTACAGAAGAATGTCTAAACTTCTGAAGGTTCCAGTGAGCACTGTTGGGGCCATAATTCAGAAGTGGAAAGAACATTATTTCACCATAAACCGACCACGACCAGGTGCTCCTCACAAGATTTCTGACAGAGGAGTGAAAAGAATTATCAGAAGAGTTGTCCAAGAGCCAAGGACCACTTGTGGAGAGCTTCAGAAAGACCTGGAATTAGCAGGTACGTTTGTTTCAAAGAAAACAATAAGTAATGCACTGAACCACCATGGCCTGTATGCACGCTCACCACGCAAGACTCCACTGCTGAAGAAACAGCATGTTGAAGCTCCTTTAAAGTTTGCTGCACAACATTTAGACAAGCCTGTGTAATACTGGGAGAATATAGTCTGGTCAGATGAGACCAACATTGAACTGTTTGGATGCCAGAATACACATCATGTTTGGAGGTCAAATGGCACTGCACATCAGCCCAAAAACACCATACCAACAGTGAAGTTTGGAGGTGGGAACATCATGGTGTGGGGCTGTTTTTCAGCATATGGTACTGGCAAACTTCAAATAATTGAAGGAAGGATGAGTGGAAAAATGTACAGAGACATTCTTGATAAAAATCTGCTTCCATCTACCAGGATGATGAAGATGAAACGTGGCTGGACATTTCAGCAAGACAATGAGCCCAAACACAAAGCCAAGGAAACTCTCAGTTGGTTTCAGAGAAAGAAACTAAAGCTGCTGGAATGGCCCAGCCAATCACCTGACCTGAATCCAACAGAAAATCTATGGAAAGAACTAAAGATCAGAGTTCATAGAAGAGGTCCACGAAACCTTCAAGATTTGAAGACTGTTTGTGTGGAAGAATGGGCCAAAATCACACCTGAGCAATGCATGCCACTAGTTTCTCCATACAGGAGGCGTCTTGAAGCTGTCATTGACAACAAAGGCTTTTGTACAAAGTATTAGATAAATTTCAGTAAGTGTGTTCAATACTTTTTCCCTGTGCCATTCCACATTATTACAAATAACTTCATTTCTGGACATTTATGGTTTGATTTCTTTGTATGTATGGATCACTTGGGTTGTTACCAACATCTGGTGAAAATTTCWTGTCATTAGCACCTCTAGTAATATATTTACTGAGAAAAATGGTRACATGTTCAATACTTATTTTACCCGCTGTATGTGAACAAACATCCTACTAAAYACCAAATACAATGCTAATATTACTATAATTTAGGTAAATGATATGAAAAATCTAATAGTTTTCACTTCTAAACACTTCATCTTTGGATCATTAAATAGAAAACCTCTTAAGTATTAAATAATATTATTTGTATTAATGTTAAATGAAGAGCAGTGATTTAAAAATGCATCAAAATAAACAAGAAGCTCCACATGTGATACACCATCTGATTAATATTTGTGTTATAAACATTAATATTATGTACTTATAATGGTGCTTTAAAGACTAAACTGTTTCTCTATAATGAAATGAGAAACTTTGTATATTATATAACATTATACAGTATAGTTAGAGTAGCCTTATTAAAATTATTGATGCTAATATGTTGCTTAAAGATTATTTATGATTTTTCATTAATAGAAACATTAATACCTTTATTTAACTAAAAACASAAGCCTAATATTTATATTATTACTATTAATTAAGTTCAATCCTGAACTTTTTTATTTGTTTTTATTCACATTTTTTTATTTTCTATGAAACTTTTCTGTTTAAAGAGTTTTTTCTTCCTCAGATCATTATGTTTGCGTCAGTAGATTATTGTTAACCTTCTGAACACGTCTGCTAGCTGAGCACGGTGACTCTGTTGTTTACTCAGCAGGATAAATAAAAGGATAAACAAACTCAAAGTCTCTGTCAGGTCTCTGAGTTGTGAAATTCTGTCTGTCTATGTCTGCTAATCGGACTCGTTCTGTTTATCAACTTTGGTTTGCTTCGTGTGCAGCTTTAGTTTGACCCGAGCAAAGGACAGAAACCCCCTGACACTAATTTCACTCAATAAAGATCAGGAGAAAAACACATTTAATGCATTAAAAAGCAGATTTTAATAAAATATGTCCCTTTATGAAGCTAAACTGAATCTATGATGAATTTTTGCTTAACTCTGTCAACAAATCAACTTGATTTAAACTCGCTCTTGTTTTCTTTCTTGCAGGTTTTTTGAGTACATCTACCTGTATCAGAGCATGGTGATGTTCCAGATCGACCAGAAGACCAAAGACTGCTCTAAGATCGCCCTGACCGAGGACTGGGATCCCTTCGACATCCCAGCTAACTCCACATTTGAAGAGCAGTACTTCATCGGCGGCCCCGGGGACGACGTGGAGGTCCAGGAGTGGTCCGACAGGAAACCAGCCCGCCAGCGTGAGACGAGCTTTATTTTTAATGCAAAAGATGGAGGCAGAATAAAAGCTGGTTTATTTTAAGTTTTTATGCGTTAAAGCAGAGATTCTTAAGGCCGTGAGCGCCACCTTGAGGGCCTCAAAAAACAGCAGTTTTTAACTTTGGACCACAGAGGGCCGTGGGACCGCATTGATTTTGAATAAGGTGTAATACACTTTCTCACCACTAGTAGCAGTAGTGCGCCACTCAGTTGTTTTTTAATATGTAGAAGAAGAAGAACCTTAGAAACCTGCCGATATTGGAAATGTATTTTAAATGAAAAGTAGAAGCAAAAATGAAAGTAACTCATCCAAAAACACCAAAGTTTGTCACTAATATGAAGAGCAGCTTCTGTTTGTACCATGCAATATTTTAAAAGTTCAAAACATTAT